>NC_045456.1:19152326-19234913 GCF_002776525.5 Piliocolobus tephrosceles | reverse complement strand
CTTTCTTTCTCTTTCTTTCTTTCTTTCTCTCTCTCTTTCTTTCCTCTCTTTCTCTCTTTCTTTCTTTCTTTCTTTCTTTCTCTCTCTCTCTCTCTCTCTCTCTCTTTCTTTCTTTCTTTCTTGGTCTCACTCTGTTGCCCAGGCTGGAGTGCAGTGGCACAATCATGGCTCACTATAGCCTCAAGCTCCTGGGCTCAAGCAATCCTCCCACCTCGGCCTCCCATACAGTTGGGACTACAGGTGTGCTCCACCACACCCAGATAATTTTTTAAATTTTTTTGTGAAGATGGAGTTTTGCCATGTTGTCCAGGCTGGTCTCAAACTCCTGTCTCAAGCAGTCTTCTCATCTGCACCTTCCAAAGTGTTGGGATTACAGCCATGAGCCACTGCACCTGGCCTTGTTCTTCAACCTTTCTAAGATAAACCACACAGCTGCTCTGTGTAACATGGTTGGTGGAGGTGAGAGTAACTAGTTTCTGAGATTTATTAAACGTGCTTGTAATCATTATAATTTGATTAATGACAGTAATTAAATGTTGCATGCATTGCTGCAAGAGAGCTTTCACTCATCCAATTAGTTAATAACATGGGTAAGGAAAATAAATGCCACTATGTTCTTCTGGTATCACCCAACTGTGGTTAAAAATGTCACCACACTGAGACTATGCCAATGACTCAGTTGACGAGTTTAATACCTGAAACTAGTCAACTTTTCAACACATATATATTCGCTACTAAATGCCAACCATTTGGTTGTTGCTACTGAAGATATGGCTCTCAACAAAATAAAGATGCTGCTTCATGAGCTCTTTAAATAAATGTGTTCACACATTAATTGAATGTGTAGGATAAATGCAATTTATGTCCTTTTGTCTTTCCTTCCTTCCACTGGAGGTTTTCAAGCAGTTAAATAAGTTATTTCTGGAATGTGACCAATGAACCCCAAATTTAAATTAAATTGATTGAAATTGATGCTTTCTAGTACAGACTTTATCCTTAATTCTTACTACATGCTCTGAGGCTTCCTGCTTGAGGCACAAGACAAATGGGACTGATTGTGTCTGTGTATATGAAAGTGACATAAAAATATATAAACTGTAAATAAAAAATATCTACATACATAAATGACACCATTGTAATATAAAACTTTTCTAACAGTGTTAATTAGTGTCATTTTTGCAAGCAGCATTTTTTTTTTTTTTTGAGACAGGGTCTTACTCTGTTGCCCAGCCTGGAGTGCAGTGGTGTGATCTCAGTTCCCTGCAATCTCCACCTCTTGGGTTCAAGGGATCCTTTGGCTTGTTTAGATATTTGTACAGTTCTTCAAGTTATCTATGTGGATGCTTTTATGGACTATGATGGTCTACATTTCTGAAAGAAAGAAATATTGAGAATGTGATACTGGATAATTTACATTCAAGCCAAAGAAGATAGAAATTTTAACAGCAGAAGTACCTAGCAATTTCTCATAGCTAAATATTCACCTTACCTGAGAAGCCAAAACAAAACTGAGATTAAAATTTAAAAAAAAAAAAAAATGTAAGAAACCCCAGTGGCCAGCTAGATCCAGACCAAAAAATTGCCAAAAAGTGTATCATTTCCAGTATTCCCTACAAGCTTGCAAGTCTATATTTTCTTCCAATGACAGTTACAGACAGATGTAGAGATATATAAAATGTAAAGAATCAAAAGTTACTACCTAAAACTATTTTTATAGATGACTGTTAACATTGCTGCTTGTGGACAGACATGGTGGCTCATGCCTGGAATCCCAGCACTCTGGGAGAATGAGGCAGGTAGATCACTTAAGGTCAGCAGTTCAAGACTAGCCTGCCCAACATGGTGAAGTCTCATCTCTACTGAAAGTTCAAAAATTATTTGAGGGTGGTAGCACCTGTAGTCCCAGCTACTTGGAGGCTGAGGAAGAAAAATCTTCCTCTGTAATTTCTCTAATCAACAAATGAGCAATCTCTTTTATCATAAAAATATTGTTGCTCTAAAGAAAAATGCTAATAGTTAAAAACAGAACATTTCTGACATAGTTTAGTAGCTCTAATTTGTATAACAATTTGATTTTTCTCTGATTTGTGAAAACAAGCATAATATGTTAAGCAGTTAATTAGCCTTCTAAAAGTCAACTTAAAAATATTTATTTCATGCATTGTATGTGCCAAACATTGGGTTAGCTACCGAGAAAACAGCGACGTTCTGTGATATTCTAAGATTGCCTGATTTTTATCTGCATCCTTTGTTATCAATGATGATTAATGAACAAATTTTGTCTAAAAGTCATTATTAAACCAGTCCTTAACATCTAGTTTAAAACTCCATTTTGAAGGAGCTGAGAGCCTTAGAGAGTTTAATTGCCTGTTTCTGAAGAATAAATTGCTGTTGGGAAAGCGTCACTTTCACTTAGGTGGGATGGAAAGCGCGGCAGATGGTAATCACTCACAAAGCGTTCCTGCACAGACAGCACGCCAAGCTGGGAGATGCGAACACAGACACTTCCCAGGGTCACGAAATCCACAGCACTGGGCAGGTCACATGGCTGCAGTGCTACCACCCACCAATTATTCTGAAACTTTACCAGGTAAAGAATGCCTAGGACACGCAGTATTGCCTTCAACCTTATGCATGTGCGAATGTCTATGTGAGCCTGTTGAAGAGAGGGAGAGAAAGAGAGACGGAAAGAGAGAGAGAGGGGAGAGGGAAAATTCTAGCAGTTCATATGTTACCAGATGGTGCTGCACAGTTCCAGGCTCTTGGTGTCCCGAACAAATAATTGGACTTGACACACACACAGAGGAAAGCAAAGCGGCAAAAGTGTATTCAGCACAGTATTCCACTCTTGGACAGGGAGAGCAGACTGACCTCTGCGAGATAAAAGCAGCCCCAGCTTGCACCAACCTAACAGTTCGGATTCTTTTGTGTGATTTTTTATCTTCTTCTCCTAAGGCTGCCTAATCTCTAGCAAGTGCCTGCCTTTTGATTGATAGGTGGGTTGCTTAGTTACTTTGGCACTTGTGTGCTTGGCAACACCTCCATCCCACAATTTTAATTACATGCATGATATGCAGTCCATATGTATAAACCTTAAGTAGCTGATTACCATGTGGGGTCATTTTAAGGATACTTTTTCTCTCTAATGAGCATGCCCATCCCTGAAGAGCTTCCCCTGAAAGGTTTGGTCCAGATCTAGCCAGTCTTTGGGACTTCTTACTCACTGTTTTTTTAATCTCACTTTTGTTTTGGCTGCTCACCTTCTGCTTCTTATCTTGCTTCTTGCTCACCTGCCCCTTTACCTTTCTTCTGCTCTCCTGCTCTCACTCATTCTGCCCTTCACTCAACCTCCAATTCCTCTGCTATTCTCTTTGTGACCTTTATCACTTGGGACCTACTTGCATGAATCCAGAGACGTCCAAATTAAAGTTGTAACTTTGCAGACTGTGGAGTCTTCATTAAGGTTCTATTGCTACTGTAAAGCAAAAATGAAATTCTAAATCCCCAATCAACTGAATAGACGGTCTTCTCTTGTCCAAGGGGATCTCCCCCCTCCAAAAAATCTGAAAAACTAGTTCAGGCCGTGACTGAGAAGTGTCAGACAGGCCTTGTCATACCTGTTCCCTTTGGAGCTTATATCCAGCAGAACTAAGGCTGAAACAGAGCTCGTAAGACTGACAAAACAGACCCTTCTGTGGCAATAAGATACCAAATTCCAACCTGACTCTGGTATAACATCACGTGACAGATTGCAGACCCTGAAGGAAATCAAAGTACTTTATTCCAAAATAGATTTTCTTTGAGATATTTTGAAGTGGCCCTGCAAAGCCATTGCTCGTGGGACAAATGTGCATTTTTTAGGAAATCTCCTTCCCTTTCTTTTCCTGATCCTGAAAGATTTAACTAACAATCTGACATTTAAGCCCTAGAAAGACAGACATTTACCATCTATTGTCTCTGAACCATGCTACTCATAGACTTCATCTATGTAACAAGAACCTTGGCTTCTGCAACCCTCTTAACTCAAGCATTTCTCTCTGCTAATTTCAACTCTTTAGGCAAAGCTTTAACTCTTTCAACCAATTGTCAATCAGGAAATCTTTGAATCCACCTATGACCTGGAAGCCCCTGCTTGGAGATGCCTGGTCTTTCCCAGCCAAACTAATGTATACATTACATGTATTAATTTATGCCTTTGCCTGTAACTTCTGTCTTCCTAAAATAAAACTAACCTGCAACCCAAGCAGCTTGGGCACATATTCTCAGGACCTCTTGAGGCTGTGTCATTCATATTGGGCTCAGAATAAATCTCTTCAGTAGTTTACAGAGTTTGGCTCTTTTTTGTCAATAATATGAGCCCAGTTAAAAAAGAAAGGCAAACTGAAATTTTTACTTAACATTGATTAATCAGTAATTAAAAAGGCAGTATGGTAAAATATAAGATATTCAAAGTGAAACTGAGAGTTATTCAAAAGAAGCTAAACATAAGATATTAAGACGAGTTAACAAAAATGTCCAAAAACTATCCAGTATTCTAAACAGTTAAAAAAGAAAAAAAAAAAAGATATATACTAAGAAAAATCAAAGTATGGGAAAGGACAATTTTTAAATTCCACACATAATTAAACATGCAAAACATGCCAAAAAATAAGTAAATGGGTTTTGATAGAGACGTACAGTGAAAAGTTGACCAATGAAAGATAAGACATTTAAAATTAGTCAATAAAAGGTAAAATAAACCCATAGGCTGGGTGCAGTGGCTCACACCTGTGAGCACTTTGGGAGGCTGAGGAAGGTGGATCACTTGAGCCCAGAAGTTCAAGACCAGCCTGGGAAACAGCAAAACTCCATCTCTACAAAAAATAAAAATGAAAAGAATTAGCCAGAGATGGTGGTGTGTGCCTGTAGCCCAAGCTACTCTCGAGGCTGAGGTGGAGGATCACTTAAGCCCAGGAGGTCGACACTGCAATGAGTCATGATTGCACCACTGCACTACAGCTTGGGCAACAGAGCAAGAACTTGTCTCAAAAACCAAGCCAACCAAAAAACCCAAAACTAAAAGCAAATAAGCATGAAATGCACACACACACATATGACAGCAAGATCAGTTCTTCTCATTAACATTCACGTAGGAGGGCAACTGGGATGTTTTCGACTAACTCATTCTCAGGGTTGGAATTTTAAGAATACACCATGACTTGGAAATATGTTACAAAGGAAATGAAACCTTTTTCTTATTTCTACACTTTTCCCACTGCTAGAATCCCACAGCTAGAATGATATTCATGACCACCCTGAAACAAAATATAAGAATGGGTAGCAGATGTGTGTGCGTATGTGTGTGTAACATTTGCTCTACCTGATAGGTGGAATTTAGTTTTTCATTTGATTTATTTCATTTTCTTCATCTCCCTTTGAAATTTTTTCTATATAGAATTCGTGTTACTTTTTAAGTAAAATTGCAAAGAATGGGTATCACTACAATACACATTTTTAAAAAGTTACATCATTGTGGAATGAAAATGGTATCTTTCTTTGAAAGTAAAAAACTTATCAATGCCCTTTTCTGAGTAGAAATTCAGTATAAAAAAAATCACTCAACAAAGAGAAGTCAATTTTTTAATTGGAATTGGAATGAATTGGAACTGAACATACTCTGCAAGAGAGGAAAGTGCTTATTCTTTGACCATCTCCCAAGAGACACGCTGTATATAAACATCTCAAGAAAATGAAGGCACTTTATTTTTAGTAACTTTGTACAGAAACCTTGCTATGTTCTACCACTTTTTTTTTCTTTTCTTTTTATTTTTTTTTTTTGAGATGGAGTCTCACTCTGTTGCCCAGGCTGGAGTACAGTGGCACAATCTCAGCTCACTGCAAGCTCTGCCTCCTGGGTTCATGCCATTCTCCTGCCTCAGCCTCCCGAGTAGCTGGGACTACAGGTGCCCGCCACCATACTCAGCTATTTTTTTTTTTTTTTTTTTTTGTATTTTTAGCAAAGACAGGGTTTCACCATATTAGCCAGGATGGTGTCAAACTCCTGCCCTCCTGACCTCGTGATCTGCCTGCCTCGGCCTCCCAAAGTGCTGGGATTACAAGCGTGAGCCACTGTGCCCGCTCGCACTTTTTTTTTCTTTTTTCTTTTCTTTTTTTTTTTTTTTTATCACAAGCAGTTTGTAATAGTAGGCAAAGAAAACTACTAATAAAAACCTTTTATTGCATCCTTATTTATGTCAGATATTTTCCATAGAATGTTAAGTGCAAAATTCACAAATACTTTTTTGAATGTTTGGATGTGTTATTTTTCTATTAAATTTTTGTATTTAAGGTAGTTTATGAATGATTTTAAGTTAATAATTTTTGCATAACTTTCACATTGTTATATTCATGTCAGTTTTGCAACAAGTCTTTCTTAAGTAATTATTTTGTGTTTGTCAATTATTTTCTGAATTCTAATGATTTCAGTTTTATTGTTAACACCAGCATTGTGTACCTTGTGGTAATATAATAACCTCGTTTCAGTCACATGGGTTTGTTTCAGGCATATATTTTAATTAAACATCAGTTCAATTGGACATCAGGCTCCCAGGGAAGAATTATACATTTTACCCACAATACGAGTATGTTCTAATGTTTAATTTCTGTCTATCTGTGCCTGGAGAAAGTTAAAATATTCATCTCTTTTGGTTAAAATTACATAATAGGATGACTTCTGTAACACTCAGAAGATTTGATGGCAGTGCCTAATCTTTAAGATAATCTTCCATTAAATATAATATTTAATTATTTTTAAGATGATATTTAAGTAAGGAAGACTGTCCATTCCTGTTTTCAAGTTAAAGGAAATGAGCACTGCTAGATTGAGATTGAGTCATAGCTGAACATTGGCATTTGCTAGACCCAATACCGTGTGGCAGTATAAGCATGTTTAAAATAAATCCATCTTTCAAGCTGATTTTGGGTTCTTATGCACTCTGTCAAATCACTATTCAAGAGTTTCCGGGCCAGATGCAATGGCTGTTGCCTATAATCCCAACACTTTGGAAGGCAGAGGTGGGTGGATCACTTGAGGCCAGGAGTTTGAGACCAGCTTGGGCAGCATAGTGAGACGCTGTCTCTAACACACATACATACAAGTTCTTGGACATTTGTTTGAAGAATATCCTTAACACTGAGAAATGCACACTCTTGCACTCAATGAAATTGATTTATTTCCATTCACATCATCCTACATAATTATCTACCTTAAGCTTCCATGACAACTGAGTCTTTATGCAAATTAAAAATTGACTTTAAACTCTGTTTTACCCCAGGATTCTATTTCCTCCCTCTTTACTTAATAATTCTGAAGTCTATTGGAATATAGTTCCTGTCATCAGTCAAATTCTGCCTTTCCTGTTTTTCACAAAGGTAGCAGTTTCTAATCCAGAAAGTGGTCCACACTACAGTCTATGCGTTGTCTGATCTGTCCATAGTGATATCTAACAAACATTTTCTTCTCACTGTGGGTTTCTGACATTGCATATCTGACAGGTTAACAATACTGTAGTAGGTACTTACATATCATACATTGCCTGTCTGAAATTGGTCATTGATATTGGTTTGCTCTCTCTAATCTGTCTATGGTTCCTAAGGTCAGACAATAGGTACCAAGTAGAGGAAAAATAGATTTCACTGGCAACTCATGTGCTAAGCTTCCATCGGAGCCTTATGCAGTTAATTTTGTACCATACAATTAATTCTGGAAGTCTACAAAGAGCTTCTGAGGTGAGATGGTGAAAACTTTTTATTTTATAGCAGTTTCAGGGTCCTTTTTGTTGCTTTTCTCCTGCTCAAAGTTTGGTGGGTGTCACCGTCGGTGTCTACATTGATTACGGAAGGTCTCACTATGTTTCTCGCTGTCCATCATGAAAATGAGAGGTGGGAGGTTATGTCTGACTTTGACTTCCTGTCTGACCATGAGGTTTGCATGTACTCAGATGCTGTGTCTCATGGCATTGATGGTGAAAATTCTCCTTTATTTTACCCCATTTCTTTGACTATCTGGGTTGAGGCATCTTTAGCATTGGCTTGGTGTCTTCTTTCTGTGTTTGACTTCCATGTAGATTCCCACCCCCAAAATAAAAATCCGACTCTGATGTTGGTCTGAGATGCTGAGGCATGTGGCTGTTTCACATGTGCTGAATTTTTAAGGTAAAGCTGCTGCTATGTAACAGATATATCATTCCATTCATGCTGACATTTTCCTCGAAAATACAATTTACGGCATCTTTTTGTTTATTGTATCTTTATCTTGTTACGGAAGAAAGCTGTGCTTAACAAGGGGGAGGTCCCTGCTTCAAGCTATGTCTTGAGAAAAGGTGAAATATACTTAATAATATCTTTGTCGTTGTTTTCAGAGACAGTGTCTCACTCTATAGCCCAAGTTGGAGTGCAGTGGTGCAATCATAACTCACTGCAGCCTTGCTCAAGCGATCTTCCAACCTCAGTCTCTTGAGTAGCTGGAATCACAGGCATGTGACACACTGCCAGGCTTATTTTTAATATTGTTATTTGTAGAGATGGGGTCTCCCTGTGTTACCCAGGCTAGTCTCAAACACCTGGCTTAAAGTGATTCTCCTGCTTCAGCTTCCCAAAGTACTGCGATTATAAGCATAAGCCACCATGTCCAGCCCTGTTCTTGATATTCTAAATGTGCACATATTATGTCTAGTTACAAATTTTTGGTCACAAGTCTTTTTTAGTCCATTATGGTCTCCCAATGTGGGATATATTGATTTCTTCAGCTTCACAAAATTTTCCTCTGCTATTAGGAATTTTGCATACAGCCTACTCTGTTTATTCTCTTGTCATGAAATTCATTTTAACTTAATTTCATAATGAATGGATTCAGCCTTAATGCTGTTTGCTTTTTTTTTCTTTCTTTTTTTCATGATCATTCTTGGCTTGAAATTCCTATTCTCATATTTGTTCTTCAGCCATATCTAACTTGCTATTCATGCCATCATTGATTTTTATATGTCAATGGCAAAAAATTAATTTCCTTCCTCTCCTTCTGATGTGATATTCTCCAGCATATGGCAGACAATGTCTTTGAAGATATTCAGTGTAGTTTATTTAAAACCTTGTTCCATTCTCTCTGAGTTTCCTTGACTTTGTCATTGTCTGAACATAAGTTCAGGGGATCTTGTTGACAGCACAATATTTTTCCATTGTTGGCAATTTATTAAAGGTTTGTTTTGCTTTATGTTCAAGATTTGCTGAATTCTGTCTGTGAGTGGCATACACATCTGTTTATGGGAGTGTTCTTTCTGTGATTGTGATAAGCTGTAGAACATGCCTCTGGGAAGATGTACAGCATATGAGAGTGGTGAAGACAAAATAAATGTCTGTTGCCTTTTGAGAACATTTTATGCTTGTGGAGTTTCGTCAGTACCCTATGTTGAGAAGCCATGTGTTAAGACAATGGAGAAAGAATCATACACCAAGCAAATTTATATAATGATAGCCTCACAAAAACTGATACCTTTTAAATGAGATAAATTGAGTGATTAGAACATACAATTTTGCAATTTCTAAAAGGATTTTTTTAAAATTTAAATAAAAAGTACAATATTATATGTCGCTCGATTACGATTTCTGAAACTAGGTACAAAAAGAGAAGCAATCATTTCTACCAAATCAGGTATTTAAAAAGGTCTGGAAAATCTATATTTGGTATGCAAGAAAAAAATTCTTAAAAGAGAATTAAAATCACGTATGTGGGTCTGTGTAGGTTTTCCTAAATAATTTTAGCTCAATAAACCATCCATCTTACTGCCAACAATGCATGTAAAACATAAAAAATAGACTAAGCATAATATCAAGAAGGAAGCCATTGTAATATACATGGACACGTACAACTCATAATTGTACTCATTGGAAATTACGCCAGAGAGATAAAAACAACACTCAAATAAAAACCTGTACACAAATGTTCATGGCAACTTTGTTTAGAAGAGCAAACTCCAGGCAGGCACAATGGCTCATACCTGTAATCACTGCACTTTGGAAGGCCAAGACAGAAGGATCGCCTGAGCCCAGGACTTTGAGACCAGCCTGGGCAACATGGTAAAATTCTGTCTCTACAAAAAAACCCTGTTTCTACAAAAAAATACAAAAAATTAGCCCGGTTTGGTGGCTTGTGCCTGTGGTCCCAGCTACTCTGGAGGCTGAGGTGGGAGGATCCTTTGAGCCTGGGAGATTGAGGCTGCAGTGAGCTGTGCTTGCACAAACTGCACTCCTGCCTGGTCAAGAGAGAGAGATGCTGTCTTTAAAAAATAAATTAATTAATTAAAAAGATTAAAATCCTAGGAAGAACCTAAAAGTCATTGACTGAGTGAAAGGTTGAATAAACTGTGGCATCGCCATACCGTGGAATATGAGTGAACGATAGAAAAAGCCATTGATGCACACAATAACCTAAGTAGACCTAAAGGCATTATGCTAAGTGAAAAGAAAGTACATATCAAAAGGTCATACACTGCATGATCTCATTTACAAAATATTCTCAAAATGACAAAATGACAGAGATAGAGAAGAGATGAGTGGTTGTCAGGAAAATTGCGTGGGTGCAGCAGGTGCTAACAGAAGCACCAGGAGGGGCATCTTTTGTGATGATGGAACAATTTTTAATCTTGATTGTTTAGTAATTATGCAAATCTACACATAGGATAAAATGGCATAGAATTACACACACAAGGACAAACATTATTGTGGGATTATAAAAAGTAGTAAAAACTGAGCAAGATCTGTAGTCTCCTTACCAGGATTGTACCAATGCCAATTTCCTGGTTTTTATAACATACTACAGCTGTGTGAGATGTCACCATTGCACATGGATGGGGTGAAGCATCATATGGGATTCTGTGCTATTTTTGCAACTTCCTCTGAGACTATTTTAAAATAAAAAAAAGTAAAAGAAAAAACTCATAAGTATTCTTGTAACCAAGAAATACAATATAGCCACTCCACCTTCAACATGCGTCACATTTTAAAATCCAATAGTCTGAGTTATGACTTGGTTTTGATTTATTTTTTGGAGGGGGGCTTTCAAAACAAATCATGTACCAGTTATTTTCTCAACAGGAAAATATCTTTTCCCTAATATATCCATGGGTTTCTCTTATATTTAATTGTAGACTCTGCTGCTGAAAATTCACATTCTCATAGACACCCTCTGTCCATCCTATAATAAAATGGAATCACCACAAAATCTCTATATCAGGGGTCTCCAGCTGTTTCTACAAATGGTCAGATAATGGATATTTTAGGCTTTGTGGGTCAGTGGTTTCAGTCACATATGCTTAACTCTGCTGTTTTAGTGGGAAAGCATTCATATGCTATATATAAGTGAATGAGTGTGGCAGTGTTCCAATAAAACTTTATTTACAAAAATGGGTGGAGAGCAACACCTGGCCAATGGGCTGTAGTTTCCAGACACTCTTTGCTATACTTATAATTGTTTTGTTATAGTGCCTACAACTATGAGGATTTGATACCATATCATATGAGTTTGTTTATTGCCTCTCTCCCTACATGATTTCCAGCTCCATAAGAGTGTGTTACTATATTCCCAGCACTTTGCTGGTTCACCACACAAAGTAGGCACAAAATAAACACTTGTTAAATGCATACTTGGATTCCTGACTCAATAATTGAAATTCAAAAGTCCAAGAAGGCCAGGCACAGTGACTCACGCCTGTAATCCCAACACTTTGGGAGGCCTATGTAGGCGGATCACTTGAAGTCAGGAGGAGTTCGAGACCAGCCTGGCCAACATGGCAAAACCCAGTCACTAATAAAACTACAAAAAAAATTAGTTGGGTATGGTGGTGAGCACCTATAGTCCCAGCTACTCGGGATGCTGAGGAAGGAGTACCACTTGAACCTGGGAGGCAGAGGTTGCAGTGAGCGGAGATTGCACCAATGCACTCCAGCCTGGGCAACAGAACAAGAATCTGTCAAAACAAAACAAATAAACAAAAAATCAAAAGTCTAAGAAACAGCCAGAAAACATCAATGCTATTGAAAGTTGATTTAACATTTATGATACAGTTTCTTTAAAGATAAAATATGAACACCAAAATAAGATCATTGTTTTCAAGCTGTTGCGGGAAGTCAGGGACCCTGAATGGAGGGACCTGCTGAAGCCATGGCAGAAGAACATAAATTGTGAAGATTTCATGGACATTTATTAGTTTCCCAAATTAATACTTTTATAATTTCTTACACCTGTCTTTACTGCAGTCTCTGAACATAAATTGTGAAGATTTCATGGACATTTATCACCCCCAATTAATACTCTTGTGATTTCCTATGCCTGTCTTTACTGTAATCTCTTAATCCCATCATCTTCATAAGCTGAAGATGTATGTTGCCTCAGGACCCTGTGATGATTGCGTTAACTGCACAAATTGTTCGTAAAGCATGTGTGTTTAAACAATATGAAATCTGGGCACCTTGAAAAAAGAACAGGATAACAGTGATGTTCAGGGAACAAGGGAGATAACCATTAGGTCTGACTGCCTGAGAGCTGGGTGAACCAGAGCCATATTTCTCTTCTTACAAAAGAAAATAGGAGAAATATCGCTGAATTCTTTTCCTCAGCAAGGAACAGCCCTGAGAAAGAGAATGCATTCCCAGGGGTAGGTCTCTAAAATGGCCGCTCTGGGAATGTCTGTCTTATACAGTTGCAGATAAGGGAGGAAACAAGCCCTGGTCTCCTGTAGTTCTCCCAGGTCTATTAGGATGAGGAGATTCCTGCCTAGTAAATTTTAGTCAGGCCGTTGTCTGCTCTCAAACCCTGTCTCCTGATAAGATGCCATCAGTGACAATGCGTGCCCAGTGGGACATGAAATTTCATTAGTAATTTTAATTTCACCTCAGTCCTGTGATCTCGCTCTGCCCCTACTTACCTTGTGATATTTTATTACCTTGTGAAGCATGTGATCTCTGTGACCCACACCCTATTCGTACACTCCCTCCCCTTAAAAAAATCACTAATAAAAACTTGCTGGTTTTGTGACTCAGGGGGCATCATGGAACCTGCCAACATGTGATGTCTCCCCCAGACACCCAGTTTTAAAATTTCTCTCTTTTTTACTCTTTCCCTCTATTTCTCAGACTGGCCGACACTTAGGGAAAATAGAAAAGAACCTACGTTGATATACTGAGGGCTGGTTTCCCCTGATATCAAGCTGTAACTCTTTATAAGGATTTAGAATCATTCAATAAAATCCAACTTATTAAATATGTTTCACTCTCCAATATAAATATCACTATTGTTGATTTTCCAAAATTACTCAAAAGCATTTTGGTAAACTGTTCATACTTTCAGAATATCTTCTGAAAAAAAGAATCAAAAGCTTTTAGGAATAGTTAACTCTAATGCCGCTGGCTTTACATGACATTCTCCTAGGAACTTAGGTGGTGATGAAGGGAATGAATTTTAGAATGAACTACAGTTTTTATTATTCACTTAGTCTCTAATGCAGTGATAGAGTGACATTAAACACTCACTCCCAAGACAAAACAATTACCTTTTAAAACTACATTCCAAATACCAGATGCAGAAATTCTCAGAAACATACCCATGGCAAAGTGGCAATGTTCTTCCCATTCTAAATAGTTTATTGAAAACTCAGCTCAGACAATAAAACAACTGACTTACTGCAAAGATAAATGCAATAAAATTGAGTTAAATTGATCTTTAAATTATACTCTGAAGGGAAAATAAGACTACATTAGAATAAGTATAGGTTGCACAGAGGACAATTTCCAGTAAAAAAAAAAAAGTGTAATTTATAACCTGTATCAAATTGTTTTTATGGCATTTTTTAAAGTTCAAGGTTACAAGTGAGTTTCTATGCAAACAGTCCTAATTCTCTGTCTTTTCAGTCCATGCCATGTTGCTGATCATTCAGTGAAATTATTCAAAATAAAGGTTTTTCTTTTGAAATATAATTAATCAGACCACTTAAATATTATTAGGCAGACCATCTAACACACTGGGACATGTTTGTGGGTGGAAGGGGAAAGTCATAAATATGTGACACACATGCCATAATCCATGGATTGCCTAAGCAAAAATAACTGGTGGCCACCCTAAGTCATTAAAAAAGATGCTAAAAATAAAAATAACCTTGCATTGCCATCAAATAAGCCATCCACTTAATAGCCAGAAGTAAAAGCCTTCTCAAAATATCTTCATCCTATTGCTCAGAGTTAATAAAATTATTAATTCATTGATAAATGTAGTCAGCAAAAAAATTATATTGGTTGTCTTTTTTTTTTTTTTTTTTCAGGACAAGGTGGCACTCCGTCACCCAGGCTGGAGTGCAATGGTGCTATCTCGGCTCACTGAAGCCTTCACCTCCCGGGTTCAAGTGATTCTCCTGCCTCAGCCTCCTGAGTAGCTGGGATTACAGGTTACAGATTACATGCCCAGCTACTTTTTTTGTATTTTTCATAGAGACAGGGTTTCACCATGTTGGCCAGGCTGGTCTCGAACTCTTGACCTCAAGTGATCCACCTCCCTCAGCCTCCCAAACTACTGGAGTTATGCCCGACATTGATTGTCTTTTAAGTTCCAGTACTGCCAACACTGGCCATTCTTTCAATGAATGCTTATAATGTGTCATTTGAGCCTCCTGTCCTATGTCATCTGAGAGACCAAAGAGAGATGCCCTTTTATCAACAAAGAGGGATCCTATAATTAAGGAAACAAAAGTTACCTATGGGTAAAGTTTCAGGCTATATTTGGCAAGGCAAGTTTCTAAATTCCCATGGCTCGATTTCCTAACATAGGAGCTATCAGGCAAATTATCCAACCCCTTCTAACTCTGATTTTCAATCCAGACCACTGCAACTCTGACTGGACAGAGGACTGGCCCCACAAACCTTCTTTTCCGATAAGCAGCTGCAGATTTTACCATCAGTTTCAGCAGCTTACAGAGGCTGTACATAAATTGTCTTTGTGTCCTATTGTTCACTTTTTGACATAAAGAGCTTAATTCTACCTCATCACCATCATAACCATCATCATCATTATCAACATCACCACTGTCATTGTCACCATCATCATCACCATCACCACCATTTTAATGCTAAAACTTCACACCAAAGTGAACATGGGATGTATGCTACACATATGTCTACACAATCTGCATGAGCTTGGCTCCTCTCATAAATATGGATAGCTTTCCTCCCAAGCCTGCTGAATATGTGTGACTCTATTGTGTAATATGGACCCTGTGAAGCCTAAAACCCAACCTGCCCTTCCCCTCTTCAAAAAGAGAACATCTTCAGTCCACCCCAGAAACTATCTCTTTCCAGTTTGCAAACCAATTATCACCAATAAAGCTCTTTTTTCGACTATTTAGCCATCCTGGTGTCTTTTGAATGCCATGTAGGAATCTTTTTTTTTTTTTTTTTTCCTTTGAGACAGGATCTTGCTCTGTTGTCCAGGACTGAGTGCAGTGAAGTGATCACAGCTCACTGCAGCCTTGACCTCCTGGGCTCAAGCAATCCTCCTACCTCAGCCTCCTAAGTAGCTGGGACCACAGTCACATGCCACTACACCTGGCTAATCTCTCTCTCTCTCTCTCTCTCTCTCTCTCTCTATATATATATATATATATATATATATATATATAGTTTGCAGAGATGGGGTCTCACTATGTTGCCCAAGCTGGTCTCAAACTTCTGGGCCTAAGTGATCCTCCCACTTTATCCTCCCAAAGTGCTGGTATTAGAGGCATGAGCCACTATGCCTGGCCTGTAGGAGCTTTTAAAGGGACAAAGGTCGAGCCCAAACATACTTAGGGAGGAAAATTTAATGAATCATGCATGAGCCCTCATATTTTGTTTGGGATACTGATGTGTTGGAAATCATCATCTCTTAGGAAATATAGGAGGAAGAATATTATGGAATTTGGATACATCATAAGTCTTTCTCTTATAATTTTGGAATCCTTTAGCTAATCTTAGATTCATTTTGGATAAATATATTCAAGATATCTATGTGATATCCAAATGTATATGTGTGAGATTGCAGTTACATTTATCAAAGACATTTTAATATCTTGGCCTGGCATAGTGGCTTATGCCTGCAATCCCAGCACTTTGGGAGGCTGTGGCAGGTGGATCACTTGAGGTCAGGAGTTTGAGACCAGCCTGACCAACATGGTGAAAACTGTTTCCACTAAAAATACAAAAATTAGTCAGGCGTTGTTAGTACACCCCTGTAATACCAGTTACTCTGGAGGCTGAGGCAGGAGAATCACTTGAACCTGAGAGGCATAGGTTATTGTGAGCAGAAATCACACCACCACATTCCAACCTGGGCAATGGAAAAAGACTCCATCTCAAAAAAAAATTTAATATGTTTATACTTATCAAATATATTTATTTACTATATTAAATATATTCAATATAAATATATTTACTTATATTATACAATTAATATTATTAATATAAATAAATATATTTAATGTAAATATATTAAATTAATATATTGAATATATTTATCAAGTTGTATTAGAGTCCAGAATTTAGCATAGAATTCTGGTCTAGTGATTGATTTGCAATGACTGAGTAGAGGTGATTGGAGACAAGTGTTTGGATCAAGAACCCAATGTTTTGGTTCTATAGCCTTCAAAGGGTGGATAATTGTCTTGAGAATCATTATCTTCCTTTTTTGTGACCTTTGATTAGCGTGCATGTTGAGGGAGCGAGATAGGGTTAGAAAGCTCTCATAAAGACTAAGGACACGCATCTTACCTTTATCTTATATTTTAAGACATATCCCAAGCAACTATTCAACATGTTCAAGTTTTACTCTCCAATAAATATACTTGGTATTAAAGAAAGGTAAAAACAGATTTCTTCTGGCACTTTTCAGAAGCCTCCATGACATGGCGTCCAGCTCCCTGAATCTATGCCTATGATATGCCTTTAGGGAACAGGCCAATACTCCCTCCTCTTGGCTACACAATAAATGACTCCAGTGTACATTTCTACCTATTTTTTTCAAGACACAAACTCATTAGAGGGGCATGGTGCTCTGTTCCTCTTCTTCCCTTTCAAAGCAGAGGTCAGATATTCAGGGTAGTTTTCCAAGTTACAACTTGAAAGAAAATATTCCCCAACTTTGCCAAATCACTTACTTCACCATTTGTTGGTTTATGAATCAAATTGTCATTAATTAATGAACACCAACACCACTCCATCCATGAACCCCTTTCAGATAGAGTAGGAGTGTATTTAATTGAAGATCAGTAACTTGGCCAAACAAGAGTGCCACCTAAGCTGAACAGAGCCAGCCATTCTGGTTTTCCTTGAGGTATCTTTTATGAGCTATACTACAGTCAGTCATCTGGATCCTTGATATCTCTTAGAAAGCCCCTGAGAATGGACAGGGATGGTGGCTTACGTCTGTAATCCCGGCAGTTTGGGAGGCAGAGGCAGTTGGATCACTTGAGGTCAGAAGTTTGAGACCAGCCTGGCCAACATGGCAAAACGCTGTCTCTACTAAAAATACAAAAATTAGCCAGGCATAGTGGTGCACACCTGTGGTCCCAGCTACTTGGGTGACTGAGGCAGGAGAATCACTTGAACCTGGGAGGTGGAGACTGCGGTGAGCTGAGATCACACCACTGTACTCCAGCCTGGGCAACAGAGCGAGACTCCATATTAGTCTGTTCTCATGCTGATAATAAAGATATACTTGAGACTGGGTAATTTATAAAGGAAAGAGGTTTAATGGACTCACAGTTCCATGTGTCTGGGGAGGCCTCACAATCATGGTGGAAGGCAAGGAGGAGCGAAGACATGTCTTACATGGTGGCAGGCAAGAGAATTTACTCAGGGGAACTCCCACTTATAAATCCATCATATCTCATGAGACTCATTCACTACCATGAGAACAGTATTGGGGAAACCACGCCCATGATTTAATTATCTCCACCTGGCCCTGCTCTTGACACATGGGGATTTATAATTCAAGGTGAGATTTGGGTGGGCACACAGACAAACCATATCACCTGGATTCATCTCTGCTCAAATAAAAACCAGGTATGTGTGTGTGTGAGTGTGTGTGTGTGTATTTTCATAAATGGGTATTTAATATGTGTGTATATATATACACACACACTATATATGTAAATGTTTTAAATATATATTTTTTAATAAATGGGTTTTTATTTCAAAAAAATATAAACATTACAAATGACATTGTTGATCTATCTGAACTGAGATGGGGGCTCCTTTGCTAGACTAGTTTTCTTCCATTCTTTATCAAAACATTACCTTCATAGGCACCATGACTTATTCTCTAGTACTAAATAAAATTGTTCATAGCTTTCTAAACAACAAAGCTACAGGCAGAATAGGTATGGTCACCAAGCTTACAAGGTTCTTAGATCTCGTAGCTATGAACTTTAGGAAAATCCTCATGAGTAGTTACCTCAGCCAATTTCAACTCCTTAACAGGTGACACATCACCTACATCTGAAAAGAGCAGTCTGCCGAGGGAGTTAAGTAAAGACAAGGAAAGTTTGTAATAAACAGCTCAATTTATTCTACACAGAAGACCTTAAAAATATAACGCAAAATCTGATTTTGTCCTGGATGTGTTTGTAAGTTGGACTTGACATTTCTACATAAGTAGGAAGGAAATAAACCTCAATTTCTTTATTATCTCACACCTTTCAATAACATATTCTATCTGATTAAATCCTTACAGCAATGAGAAGATTTTATAATCTTATCATTACAATCACTACCACTACCATATTATGACTATCATCACTATCATTGTCTTCATTATCATCATCACCATCATCACCATCACCACCATCATCATCACCATCATCATTATCATCACCATCATCACTATCATCCAACACCACCATCATCCATCACCATCATCCTCATCACCACCATCATTATTATTATCATCACCATCACCAACACAATCATCGTCACAACCATCATCACCACTATCAGCAGCGTCATCTTTGCCATCAGCAGCATCATCACCACCATCGCCATCACTGTTATCATCACTATTATCACCATCATCACCACTATCATCAGCATCATCTTTGCCATCATTATCATCATCATCACCACCATAGCCATCACTATTATCATCACCATCATCATCACCATTATCACCATCATCATCCCCATCATCACTGTCATCATTCCACCACCATCATCATCATCATGCCAGTAATTATCAGCATCATCCTCATCATCCCCGTCACGATCATCATCATCACCATCACCATCTTCCTCACCTACATCATCATCATTATCATCATCACCATCATTATAACCATCACCATCACTATCATCATTGCTATCATCACCACCATCATCATCATCCCTCACAATATCTTGCATGACAATCCAGAGATTTCCATCAAATTAAGAGACACAATGTCTGTGGTCAGCAGAATAATGGCCCTCCAAAGTTGGCTATCCTGAAACCTGTGAATATTTGACTTTACCTGGCAAAAAGGACTTTGTAAATGTCATTAAGGACTTTGAGATGGGGTGTTTCATCCAGATAGACCAAATGTCATTACATGAGTTTTTCAAGGTGAAAATACGCGGTTAAGGAGGACTTCTAGTTATATGACCTGAGAAGGATTAATGCACCATTAATGGCTTTTAGGAGGAAGAGGGGACCACTTGCCCAGAAAGGTTGGCAGGCTCTGGAATCTGGGGATAACTCTTAACTGACAGCTGGCAAGAAAATTGGGTGTTAATCTGCCAACAACTTGAATTAACTTGAAAACAAATTCTTTGCAAGAGCTTTTGGAAAAGAACACAGCCTCCCAAGACATTGATTTTTGCCCAGAGAAACCTGTGTTGGACTTCTGACCTAGAGAACTGCCAGATTCTAGATGGATCACCTTTTGAGCAACTAAATTAGTGGTAATCTTTTACAACAGCAATAGGGAAAATGCAATAGTCTGGAAGGAGAACACTTAAGTATGAAAGTATTAAAAATATTCTATATAGCTGGGGAAAAATTCAGTTAGACATGGCAGGGAAAAGATAGGTAGTCTGTATTTAATTGAAAGGTACTAATAAACAAAGACAATGAATTAAAAAAAGAGGTACACTCTTAATTGAACACTTGTTGGTGTAGCATCCTCTCAGGATGCTGAAAAAATAAAGAGGTACTGGTATCCTAGTGGTCAGTCCCTAGCTTGTAGCTCTGAGCCTGATTTCAAGCATTCTCCAGGACACTGAGAAGAACCAAAGAAAACACAACATGTTATTTTGGGTAAAAACCCACAAAAAAGTGAAACATTTTGTTCAACAATGAGAAAATAATTTAAAAATTCAGAAACATTTTCTTCAAAGACAAAAAAGTAATTAAAATGAAAACAAAAGTATGGGAAAGATTTTATGGTGGTGATGAGGGACGGATGAAATATTAATAAACACAGTGCAGTGGTGATGATTTGTGAAACAGGCAATATGTGCTGGGGGAATAATTTATTACTTGATGGTACTGCCGGTGGCTTCATTCTTCAACTCCTCTAGTTACACACTGGGATTTTTATTGTGTATAAGTTTATACATACAATAAAGCAAAGAGTTGATAAATTATTAGGAGCTTATTTTCAACATAACAACATAGACATAACAAGTTGGAAATTTTCACCTTCCAACCATCTACTTGCAACGTATGTAACAGATGGTTGAGACAGATACAGTAGACACACAGAGAGAAACATCCATGTCGTTTTTACATCAAATACACATTTCCATACAAAATTAGGTGAAATACATGATTTTTTTCAGAGAATACAGAATCAGAAATAAATAAAATTTGCAATTAGAAAATTACCAATTCAAATAAAAGTAATTTTAATTATACATGTCAGCTTGTCAAATATTAATATCACAGAACCTTGGAAGCTGGTAAACTTATGGGAAGTAGGCACTCCTCATTTACTTTTGATGGAGTGTGAATTTGTATAATAATAACAATAATAATTATCATAATCCTGGCTGGGTGTCGGGGCTCATGACTGTATTCCCAGCACTTTGGGAGGCCAAAGCAGGAGGATTGCTTGAGGCCAAGGAGTTTGAGACCAGCGTGGGCAACACAGGGAGACTCTATCTCTACAAAAACTTTTTAAAAATGAGTCAAGCATGGTGGCAAGGGCCTCTAATGTTAGCTGCTCAAGATATTGAGCTGGGAGGATCACTTGAGCCCAGAGTTCGAGACCAGCCTTGGCAACATGAGGAGATACTGTCAAAGCAAAACATGAAAATAAAAAGAGGACCAGGCACAGTGACTCAACCCTTTAATCCCATCACTTAGGGAGGCTGAGACGAGAGGATGGCTTGAGCCCAGGAGTTTGCAACTAGCCTGGGCAACAAAGGGAGACCTCATCTCTACAAAAAATTCTTAAAAGTAGCCGGGTGTGATGGCACATGCCTGTAGTCCCAGCTACACAGGAGCCTGAGGTGGGAGGATGGTTTGGGTATTGGAAGTCGAGGCTGCAATGAGCCATGTTTGCACCACTGCACTCCAGCATGGGTGACGGAGGGAGATCCTGTCTCAAAAATAAAACAAAACAAAACACCTCATTATCTATTAGGTTGAAAATGGATACAAGGCCCCCCGCCCATCCTCTATTTCTGCTTTTAATATATTTATTCATTCTGTCTAGCATATGCCCTCAAGGAGGGGTTGGCTAGGATATTTATTGTAGCATTGCATGTAAAAAAGGAAACAAAACAAAAAATATCACACAGACATGTGCACGCACACACACACACACACACACACAGAACCCAAATGTCCATCAATGTCAAAGGGTTACACTACATCATATATTCTCATAATAATAAAATTAATGGATGCTTAAAAAATATAAACTATATCTACTTGAATCAATGTGAATATTTCTCAAAAATTTGTAAGTTAAAATTTATGCATAAGAGAATGCATTATTTATAGATTCTAATATCATAAAATCTACTAAAATTTTTATGACTATACTCATATTTAGTACAATTATAAAAATGCTGAGTTGTACATATTGAATATAATGATTGCGTCTTAGAGAGGAATGGCAGAAAGAGATCTTTTAACTATCCAATGAGGAATGGTTTTACTTTCAAAAAGCCACCCAAAGAGGCAACCATGAAACAGTAAAATGTCGCGTATATATGTGAAACCTTTATATTCCTCTGATGGTCTGTAAGCTGTGAGATACACTTGTGCCTATGGATATGAAAAGATGCTTAAAATTGGCCAGGTGCGGTGGCTCACGCCTGTAATCCCAGTACTTTGGGAGGACTAGATAGGCAGATCACTTGAGGTAGGAGTTCAAGACCAGCCTGACCAACATGGAGAAAACCCATCTCTACTAAAAATACAAAAATTTTCAGTAGAGCGGGCATGGTGGCGGGCGCCTATACTCCCAATTACTCAGGTGGCTGAGGCAGGAGAATCGCTTGAACCCCGGGAGGCAGAGGTTGCAGTATGCCAAGATCATGCCATTACTCTCTAGCCTGGGCAACAGAGCAAGACACTGTCTCAAAAAAAAAAAAAAAGAAAAGAAAAGAAAAGAAAAGATGCTTAAAATCACTAGTTACTAAGAATTCAAATTAAATCCACAATAAAATGCAAATATCACTTGTGTGAACTATTTTCAAAAGTTCCCAGAAGTTGGTTATATGCCTGGTAGGAAGACTGAAAGGTGAGTGGATAATTGAAATACCAAATGCTGAGTTTCCTCTGCAAGGGAGCCCAAACTCTTGAGAGCAGGGTGTCATGTGTCATTGTTCAATGTTGTTGCCACGCCTAAGGCGTGAGGCCTTTGCTCATGCTCATCTATTTCCTAAATTGTTGTAGGGACCGGCTGCCAAGGAGACGGGTGAGAAGCTGAGAAATTATTTTAGTCACATTTACTTACAGATGATCCTTGGAATGAATCTTCTTGGGCTGCCCATAGCTTCTTTTACATTATGTATATATTGTATATATGTACGCTTTTTTTTTTTTGAGACAGAGTCTTGCTCTGCTACCCAGGCTGGAGTGCAGTGCTGGAATCATAGCTCACCACAGCCTCCAACCTGTGGGCTCAAGCAATCCTCCTGCCTCAGTCTTTCAAGTAACTGGGATTACAGGCACGCACCACCATGCCCATGTAATGATTTTTTTTTTTTGTATAGGCAGAGTCTCCCTATACTGCCCAGCTGGTGTCAAACTTTTGGGCTCAAACAATCCTCTCTCCTCAGCCTCCCAAAGCACTGGAATGACAGGCCTGAGCTACTGCACCCAGGCCATAGCATCTTCATGTTCCCTGTTTTGTGTCTTCCTCTGCAAGGTGTGCCAGAGTTGCTTGGTCTCAGTATTTCAATTAAACAGGAAATAAACATCCTCCCTCAGATCTCTCACAGAAGCCTCTTGCTTCCGGTCAGCTTTATACCAGAGCTCCACATCGCCTACTGCGTGGTGAAGCATGCACTGTGTGGTGCAAAGCCTCTTGGGTTTGAAGGGCTGAAAGGCAGGATGTGCACCTCTGTGGGAGCAGGTGGAAGGTTGCACTCGTTCTGCTGCACAGCTTCACGATTTTCCCCTTATGCCTAGCAACTAGAATATAGTAGAGACTCAATAAACACTTGACGAATGAATGAAAGCCAAATTTAGATGAAAGTCTGTGAATTTCTAATGACGTCTGTCCTCGTGGGATACAATTTTATCCAGCTGCTCTGAATTGCTGGAGCAAAGGAGGCTGTAGGCAAGAAACTTTTATAACAACTTGGCAGCAAGAACACGTAGCAACCCCAACAACAAAATACATGTTATCTGTAATATATTCTGGACTTTGCTCCCTAAATATAGGTTTAGTCCACATTAAAATGAGTATAAAATTGTTACACTTAGCACTTTCTAGATCTACAGTTGGAGAGGGTAAAGTTGGTCGTGTCATGGATTAAAAGATAAATATACGAAAACTTGTTTTTTATCTTCTGCATGACAACAAGTTGCAAATACATGGACACACACTGACATGTGCACACACACACACACACACACACACACACAGACTCCATACTTCAGGGAAGAAGGCAACAGATAGTTACAGCAAAATGAAAACTTACCTTTTTTATTTTATTTTCTGAGACAGAGTCTCACTCTGTTGCCCAGGCTGGAGTACAGTGGCACAATCTCAGCTCACTGCAACCTCCACCTCCCGGATTCAAGTGATTCTCATGCCTCAGCTTCTGGAGTAGCTGGGATTACAGGCGATACCACCACGCCCGGCTAAGTTTTTAAATTCATAGTAGAGATGGGATTTCACCTTATTGGCCAGGCTGGTCTCGAACTGCTGACCTCAATTGATCTGCCTGCCTTAGCCTCCCAAAGTGCTGGAATTACAGGCGTGAGCCACTATGCCCAGGCTAAAATATATCTTTAGAAATACAGGGATTGACACATTCATTGGGATAAGCACAGTTTTAAAAAATAGAAAATAACAAGTGTTGGCTGGGATGTGGGGAAATGGAAAGTCTTGTGCACTACTGTTGGGGGGATTGTGAAATGGTAAAGCTGCTGTGAAAAACAATATGATGGTCCCTAAAAAAATTAAAAACAGAACTACCCTATGATTCTACAACACCACTTCTGGGTAAATATCCAAAAGAATTGAAAGCAAGGTCTCCAAGAGATATTTGTTCCCATGTTCATAGCAGCATTATTCATAGCAGTGAAAGGGTGGAAGCAAACTGAGTGTCCATTGTGGATGAATGGATAAACAAAGTATAACGTATACATGTGAGGGGTTATCATTCAGCCATAGAAGGAAGGAAATTCTAACACAAGGTATAACATGGAGGAACATTGAGGACATTATCCTCAGTAAAATAAGCCAGACACAAAATGACAGATACTGTTTAATTCAACTTTTGTGAGGTCGCAAGAGTAGTCAAATTCATGGAGACAGAAAGAATTGTTCCTGGACCAAACCGAGGATCGGGCTGCTTATTCTTGTGGTCTAGTAATGAGATGCAGATGAACTGGGTAGGAAGAGAGCTTTTATTTCTGTAACCAGTTACAGGGAGAAGGCCTGGAAATTAGCATCAGACCAACTCAAAATTACAAGTCTTCCAGAGCTCGTATACCTTCTAATCTATCTATCTACATGTAAGTGTACATTCATGCAAAGACATAAGTGATTAACTTCTAATCTATAACTAAGGTCTGAGTCCTGAAGACTTTCCCCTGGAGCCTCAGTAAATTGACTTAATCTAAATGGGTCCAGGTGCTGGGGTGATTACCCTTATCTTGTCTCCCACTAAATCGTGGAGGTTTGGGGAGTTCCTTTAGTCCCAAGTAAAGCTTGTTTGTGGAGGTCTGGGGAGTTCCTTCAGACCCTCAGTAAAACTTGTTTAATCCTAAACAGGTCCTGTTAAGAATGCCTTTGTTATCTTGTCATGCTTCAAGACCCAGGAGAGGCCTGGGCAGAACTCTTGGTGGGCTTTTGTTCCATTCCAGCCTTTGTATGAGGGCACTGGCTCTTTTAGCTTTTAATATTTAACTTCACCACTCAGTCAGTGCTGCAACAGTTGTTACGGAGGCCTGCGTTTGTGAGACCTGGCCTGCCACAGAATGGTGGTTGCCAGGGGCCAGGGAAGGGAGAAATAGTGAGTGAGTGAGTAATGGGGACAGAGCTTTAGTTTGGGTAGAAGAAACTATTCTGAGGATGAATGGTCATGATGCTTCCACAACATGAAGAATGTATTTAATACCGCTGAACTGTACACCAACAAATGAATATGATGGTATGCTATGTGTATTTTCTTATCATATACATTTGGAAAAATTTATAGTACAGACCTTCACAATAACAGGTCATGGAAAGTCAGCCCTAAAATAAATACTTTGTAAAGTAAATTAAAATTAAATTTTAATTTAAATGTTTTAATTAAAAAATGAAAGGGCTGAATATATGATACTGAAAACATGTGTTTTCACTGAAGTCTGATTTTATTCAGCATAAGAATAAAAAGTATAAAAACATATAAGTATCAGAGTATATAAGTATAAAAGTGCACTTATTGTAGTATACTTTGCAATAAGCATATCATCTCTAAAGCAGGAGGATAACCAACCTATTATAAAAACAAAACAAATCTGGAAACAACAGCTATAGCAACAATAGTGTGCAAAATAGAAGAGGCAGAACAAAGATTGTAAAGGAATTTCTATTTGTTCAGAAGCAGCTTTGGAAAAAAGATTGCCAATTTTCTGGTGGGGGAAATTGGGTTGAAGAATGTAAGTGACCACTTGATTTGTGAACATTTGTAGGGACGTATATGGGCTGCCAGCTGTTACGAGTGTTGATTGACGATCGCTGGTCCCCTCGTTTCATAATACCTTTGTTAATGTTTGCGTCGAGAGCTCGGCTTCTCACAGCTCTGCTCTATCTCTATACGAAACGCAGGAGAGGCAATGTCATCAGTGCTGTTATGATTCTGTGCCAAGGAGTGACATCTGAACAGAGCCTTCCCATGTAGGGATAGGACACAAGTCAGTCTAGTTCCACTCCTTTTTCATTGAGAAGAGTTACATTTAAGTAGTGGTTGTTTCTTTTTTTGTTTAATTATTATTTGTTTTTCTTTTCTTTTTTGAGACAGAATTTTGCTCTTGTCACCCAGGCTGGAGTGCAATGGCGTGATCTCGGCTCACTGCAGCCTCCGCCTCCCAGGTTCCAGTGATTCTCCTGCCTCAGCCTCCCTAGAGGATGGGATTACAGGCGCCCGCCACTATGCCCAGCCAATTTTTTGTATTTTCAGTAGAGACGGGCTTTCACTATGTTGGCCGGGCTGGTCTCGAACTCCTGACCTCAGGCAATTCACCCGCCTCAGCCTCCCAAAGTGCTGGGATTACAGGCGTGGGCCACCGTGCCCGGCTAGTGATTGTTTCTGTATTGCTCCTAGTTTTTGTTTTTGTTTTCTTTTGGTGATAATCCTTCAAACTTAACCCACTGAGAAGACAGACTTTAAAGTTCTGAAAAGCAATGTCAATGTAGTACAGCTGGGAGGAGTACAGGCACTGGCCTCCGAATTCTGACTCCACTCTAACGAGCCTATACTTATGTGAACGCTATATGGCTTAAGCTACATACAGTAATAGTGCCCACTTCCAGGAGTAATTATGGCAATTAAAGGGAAACATGCATGCAAAGTGTGTCACAAAGAGCCTAGCGTGAAGGAAGAACACATCCACACTGTAGTTGCTTCACCTTTCTGAACAGGTCGTGTGATATTTCATGTAGATGTGCAAACACTTGAATATTTTTTCTTGTACTTTCAAAGTATTTTCGGTTGACACTGAGCTAACTCTGGTGTAACTATGTGTGTGTGTGTGTGTGTCTATATCATCATTGTAAACACATGAACAACTATTAGTGATAATGTTGCAGATAATTCTTTTTCAGTCTCACAAAACACACAGAATATCAATTATCAATTCCATGTCTTCTCTACTTTCCAAGCCTTCTTCACCTCATTGCAATCTAACCCCCTCCTAAAGGGCAACCAACAACATAGATTTGGTGTGAATTCTTCCCATTCAGGTATTACAATTTTATAATGAAGCTGTATATCCCCAAATGACTCAGACCTTATACACTTTATATAAACTATATACTATGGGTATGGGGCGGTTCTGCGACTTTTTACTCAATGTGTTTTATATCTATCAGTATTACTATAGTATATATTGTCCATTATTTCAACTGCTGGATTTTATTCCATTGCATTGCACATTCTGCTCTGGGTGAAAATTTTGATTGCTTTCACTGTTTGCAATATATCAACACAATTGTCATGAATGAACATCATTTTATTTAACCACTTGGCGCGCCATGAGGAAGACTGTCTTTAGGTTACATGCCTAGAACCAAAATTGCAGACTGTTATGATATGCGTTATCCATTTTCAATGTTAGTAAAGGCGTGCATGTTTGAAATAATTTTCACTTCCATCGGCAGGTTGTAAATGATCCCCTTGATGTTAACAATTTTTGGCGCTATTACCACAGAGGTCATACTTTGTCCTTCTCAGGGCATCTCATTGCTACAATTTTAACCCTTGATTACTTGATTAAGTTGCTTATTGGGTTTCTTCTCTTTGTTAAGTATACATAATTAGACAATGTTAATCTCTTCTTTCCACTAAGTATTATAACACTCTATAAATTGAGATTTACAGAATCACAGGCAAATGTCTCTTCCCTTCATTTCATTTTATAGCAATCATCATTCTTCACAGTAAAAATTGTTATGATGTATCTCTATGCAGAAATGAGAGAAATTTATTAAGTCTCAGAGCGCTTCAAATATAGGAATGGCTAGTTCCTACCTATAACGTTTTCTGAGTTCAGCAAAGTCACCACAACATGAGAAAATGAAAAAAGTGAAGAAATTCCACGGAACACTGTGAAATTCCACTGAAATTCCACGGAACACTGTGAAATTCCACTGAAATTCTGCGGAACACTCTGTGAGCTTGGTTAGCACATGCTCCTCTTAATTTTGTGCTTTAATCCACTATCCAAACATCTCTATTTGTGAGGTTTCTTTCCAATATCGCTGTTAAAAACAAAAGCAAATTCAAAGGTTTTCTTACTTTAATTATTTGTTATATCTGATCTTTTTTCTGTGCCTTTAGTACATATTATTCCTTTGTTTGATGTCTTAAGGTGATATAATTATTATTTTTGTTATTTTTACTCTTAAGGAGAAAGTAAAACACTTAATTATATACCCATATTTTTTCCTACTTACAGGACCTTGTCAAAAATTCCTGCTTGAGCAATTATTTTTTTAATGCAGCAATGTGATCTTTATCAAAAACACTTGAAAACAAGTCCACTAAAATTCCTGCTCTTGGTGGATATTGGAGATGTGTAAAGGGTCCAGTGTTTAGGAACTTAACTCTGACCAGGATAAAGTGAATGTTGGAGAGTGAATACAAATGAGAGTTAGATGGAAGTTTATTTAAAAAAAAAATCCTAACATAATAGAGCATCATTACTGGAATATATCCAATCTTAAAATATTTATAAGCATAATTAAAGGGTATGCACTCATTATTATGTGACATATTGTGTAATAGGGAATTGAAGACTCTGAGTTAGAGTAAGGTCACAAGGAAGCCAGTTGTCATTTGCAAATGGGAATTTGAGAGTATGACCCTATAACTAAGGAAGGGATGGGGCTGGTGGAGCGGTGGAGTGAAGAGTGAAGACAGATGAGCAAATTCAACTCCTTAGAGGCCCCATTTCTGCCCTGCTAACCTGTCATGCCTTTAAAATAGCATGTCTATTTAGATTTACCCTTTCCTGTTTTCTATGCCTATTTAATAGAGGAGGTTGGGGAATCTTCTAAACTGCTTATCACCTGGGAATTAGCTCAGATGTCTGATACCTTCGGGCCATAAATCTATAATTAAATCAGTGCACTTTTACACTGCTATTGGGAATGTAAACTAGTATAGCCACTATGGAAAACAGTGTGGAGATTCCTTAAAGAACTAAAAGGAGAACTACCATTTGATTCAGCAATCCCACTCCTTGGTATCTACCCAGAGGAAAAGAAGGTATTATATGAAAAAGAAACTTGCACATGCATGTTTATAGCAGCACAGTTCACAATAGCAAAAATATAAAACCAGCCCAAATGCCCATCATAGAAAGAAAATTTGGTGTATATATATATATACATACACACACACACACACACACATATAATATATACCATGGATAAAGAAAATGTGTGTATATATATACCATGGAATACTACTCATTCATAAAAAGGAATGAAATAATGGCATTTGCAGCAACCTGGATGAAACTGGAGACCATTATTCTAAGTGCAGTTACTCAGGAATGGAAAACCAAATACCATATGTTCTCACAAGTGGGAGCTAAGCTATAAGGATGCAAAGACATAAGAATGACACAATGGGCCAGGCGTAGTGGCTCACGCCTGTAATTCCAGCACTTTGGGAGGCCTCTGCGGGTGGATCACCTCAGGTCAGGAGATCGAGACCAGCCTGACCAACATAGTGAAACCCTGTCTCTACTAAAAAGTACAAAAATTAGCCAGGCATGGTGGCGGGCGCCTGTAATCCCAGCTACTCGGGAGGCCGAGGCAGGAGAATTGCTTGAACCCGGGAGGTGGAGCTTGCAGTGAGCTGAGATTGTGCCACTGCATTCCAGCCTGGGTGACAGAGCAAGACTCCATCTCAAAAAAAAAAAAAAAGAAGAATTGCACAGTGAACTCTGGGGACTCGGGGGAAGGGTGGGGGGTGGGTGAGGGATAAAAAACTACAGATTGGGTTCGGTGTACACTGTTTGGTTTATGGGTGCACTGAAACCTCAGAAATCACCGCTCAAGAACTTATCCATGTAACCAAACACCACCTGTTTCCCTAAAACTATTGAAATAATAATAATAATAAAAATTAGTGCCATTGAACAGGGACAATGCCACAAGGCTGTGAATCATATAATACCCATGTTTCAGAAGTCCATGTGTCTCTCTAATACTCATGCCATGACTAAATTGGGAGAGAAGAGAGGGAATCATAGACTCCAGAAATAATTGCTTCATTGCCTCTTTAAAGAACTGTACATGGCTGAGGCTCAAACAGCTTATTCAATATCTCAAACATCTCTCTAAGTCTGCAACATATCAAGCATGATTGCTTAGCCATACGATCGGCTCAGAAAACAAATCCCTGCCTTCTCAATCTAAAACCATGTGTAAATAATGGCCCTTCATTTCTGTTCTTCCTTGAAGCTCTTCTCCCTATTAAGTAACCTTAATTGCTCCCTTTTACTCTCGTTATCTGTGCTAAATTGAGGTTTCTATTGCAGAAGTTAGTGACTTTTACTTGCACAGATCTAAGTACAATCACAGGCTGTGACAATCAAAGCAGGAAACTTGGTTTACTCATTTGTCTTAATTCAGTACAAGCCAAGGATTCTTTCCAGTCATATGAACTCCATTGTTGTCTGAATTAGCATTATTAGCAATTATTCTCAACTAACATATCACGTTTAGAATAGTCCTTAATTGTAAGAAGAAAATGACCCAGTTAGCAGTAACATCAAAAAAAGCACCATTTCAACATAATTCACCTTCTGGGCATTGGTAACTCTACTTCTCTGCAGATAATCACTCCCATAGCAATCTTCAGTTCTTTTACTTTTGTGGTCAAAGTGACAATAGCGTTCATATTATCCCATGTTATTTTTGCACCATAAAAATTTAATTCAGAATTAAAGAGAACATAATCTCTATGTGGAATAATATTTTTATGGGCAACTTAGGGGAGAAAGACTTATGCATACATGCATATGTACATCTATAAATGTATGTTCATGCATAGATCCATGTACATTTATATATGCATATATTTATCTATATATAGGAATCACAAAATCACCTTTTAAAAATATATAAAAATGAATTGATTCTCTGGAGAAACTCCTGCTTCCGAATCTTTTTCTCTATTCTGCCAGTGCAAATAACCAAATACACTCCAAGCTGTCCTCTTCTTTTTATTACTTTTATTTTTATTTCCATAGATTTTTGGGGAGCAGGTGGTGTTTGGTCATATAAATAAGCACTTCCGTGGTGATTTCTGAGATTTTGGTGTACCCATCACCTGAGCAGTGTACACTGTACCCGATGTTTACCATTTTATCCCTCACCCCGTCCCACCCTTTCCCCTAAGGTCCCAAAGTCTATTATTTTATTCTTATGCCTTTGCATTCTCATAGCATAGCTCCCAATTATGAGTGAGAACACACATGTTGGATTTTCCATTCCTGAGTTACTTCACTAAGAGTAATGGTCTCCAGTTCCATCCAGGTTGCTGCAGATGCTATTATTTCATTCTTTTTTATGGCTGTGTAGTATTCCATAGTATATACATATCACATTTTCTTTATCCACTTGTTGATTGATGGGCATTTGGGCTGGTTCCATATATTTGCAATTATGAATTGTGCTGCTATAAACATGTGTGTGCAAGTATCTTCTCCATATAATGCCTTCTTTTCCTCTGGGTAGATACCCAGGAGTGGGATTACTGGATTACATGGTAGATCTACTTTTAGTGATTTAAGGAAACTCCATCCTGTTTTCCACAGTGATTGTAGTAGTTTGCATTCCTACCAACTGTAAAAGTGTTCCCTTTTCACCACATCCATGCCAACATCTATTATTTTTTGATTTTCTGATTATGGCCATTCTTGCAGGAGTGAGGTGGTATCACGTTGTGGTTTTGGTTTTGCATTTCCCTGATCATTAGTGATGTTGCAAGTTCTCCTCTTCCTCATGCAGGGCATATATTTAAATGTCTTCTTTCATTTTCTTTAGCACATTTTTACTTTCTTTTTAACAAGGTTGCATCAAATATAGCCCTCTACCTTTAAGGGAAAAAAATGACCTGCAATTGTGAAAAATCTCAACCTACATAAAAGCTAACAAATTTGAACAGATATTTTAAAGTTTTTTTTTTTTTTTTAATCTTGGAATATATGACTAAGACAAATCACATTAACACATTAAATTCGATTCCTCGCTAAATTCCAAAAAGCAATTCTTACATTCTTATATTCTGTATATTCCATCACTTTTTTTTTTTGTTGGAGCGAGATGCAGGAATTCAAAGAGAATTGAATGCAAAGAGGGTGATTCAAAGGGACATGATGAATAAGATACAGTGATAGCAATCACAGATTTCTGAAACTAGAAGAAACAATTATACTCATTTTATTTCTCCTTATTCTAATGGATAAGTAGTTTATTAACAAACAGAAGCATTCTGCTTTGATAGTAAAGAGTGATGCCAGAGTTGATGAGGGGTTGAACCAGAAAATGAGAAAAAGCAACTTGTGGGTGCCTCAAAACCTTCATAGATTTGAAATATCATTGTGTGTAAACTGAACTAAGGATGCGTGCCCAGGTGACAGGTCTATGCCTTTCTCCGAAGATGACTTTGAGGGCTCCATATTTAAAAGGGAAAGGGCAGGTTATTAAGAAGTACACAACTTTTATGTAAGACGGGAGTAGGGTAAAACAGTCATTCATGCCTTTGGCCCAGTGAATCTGCATTTTTTTTTTTTTTTTTTACATAAGATGACATAGACAAATGGAACAGAGCAAAAAAGGCAGGGAATCTGCATTCTCCATAAGATAACATAGACAACATGGGACGGGGAACAATCAGATATGCACTTGTGTCTGCTGGGCCGGGGTGACTGCACCTGTAAAGAGAAGCTGTCATTGCCATGGGGAAATCTTCACAGAAACACCTTCGGGCAAAGATCTTGCAGCTCACTAGGAATTTCCTTGTGGGCCAAATATGGGGGAGGCATGTAGCTTTTCATCTTGCAGCCATCTTATTTAGGAACCAAAAGGGGACGCAGGTTTGCATGACCCAGTTCCCAGCTTGACTTTTCTCTTTAGCTTAGTGATTTGGGGATCCCAAGATTTATTTTCCTTTCATGTTACCTTTCTCAGAAGCCAGATTTCAGATAGAAACATACCTAATCATCCCTGAATTTAAAATCAGAATATGAAAAGTATCTATCAAAGTTTATCAGGGAGATAACATGCATTATCCAAACTGGCAGTTGTTCTGCACAAGTACCAGTACCTACGTCTATATCTATATCTATCACCTATATCTTGGCCAGAATATTACTAACACATAGGAAATGCAAAACACTGTAGCAGAAGATAGAATTATAACAGTAAACTAAGCTAACCCACCCCCCAACTTGCCTTTTCCTTAATTATTCCTGGGCTGTTGGGCCTAGCTACCTTTGAAGGACATTTAGGCTATAGTTGAAACGATAACAGCCTTGCCCCGAAACGCAACTGTTTTTGTAAAGCTAATGGGGGGCCATCAGGCTGGGGTGAGGAGAGGCACCCCGGAGTCCTGCTAAGGGACAGATATAAATGACTGATTGCCAGCCAGTATTCCAGAGGTTATAAGATATGCAACTTCCCCACTGATGCCTGTGAATAACGTCACTATTGTAGAACCTAAGATTGGCCTTTTGAGATGTCTTTGCAGGTTTTTTGCACGTCTAACACACATGACTTCATCGCCACTGCCAACCCCTCTCCTGTGGCCCCACCCAGAAGTGATTCAGCCGGAAGGAGGACAGCTTCAATTCCCTATGATTTAATCTCCTCCCCAACCAATCGGCAGCAAGCACCTGTTACCTGGCTACCCCCAATCCTTCCTCCAAATTGCCTTTGACAAACCCCTAACCTAGGAGCTTCTAAGGAGATGATTTGAGTAGGAACTCCATCTCCCATGTGGCGTGGCTGTCCTCATGTTTATTAAACTCTTTCTCTTCTAAAAAATTAATAAACAAAATAAATAAAAAGTCTACCATCTCATCTCCACATGCATTTCATTCATTAATGGAAGGATGTAATTTAAATCCATATTGCAGGTTTCCTTGCGTTGTTTTTCTATCTTTAAAATGATGATTTTAGATATGTCCGATGACTCTTAGCAGGATTTCTACTCATAGCCCTCCAAAATAATAAAGCAGCTTTGTAACTTAAAATTTGTTTGATTGATTATGTGTGCGTGTGCGTGTGCATGTGTGTGTGTTTGTGTGTGTGTGTGTGAGAGAGAGAGATTTGATTTTCTGGCAGCTTCTCCAAAACAAAGTCTTACCTTTTAAATTTGATGTATTTGTTTTCTACAGAGAGAAGTAAGAAATCAATAGAAATGAAAGCAAACAATGGTGAAAATGTTGTCTTGGTTTCAGCGACACCCACAAACTTTGGTTTCTAAAACTATGAGACGTGTAGGCAGATGCAGAGAGAAATAGGAATTGAGCGCCGATTTTAGGAAGGGTTCTGCGTGTTCCCTTAAGGAAATTATCCCCTGTCCTAGGCAGGGCAGTATCCCAGCCAGCAGCACCAAGAAGTCTAGGATGATATAGGAAGGATATAACTCCACACAAGTCACTTAGCCATCCTTCTTCGTTTCTGCCTCAACCTCCTCTCCAAGCAAACTTCTGGTGGTGGTGAATTACAAACTAGGAAGATAGCGTCTTGAAGTGCTGACATTTTCTGATACGTTAGATGAAACTAACTGAAGGAATGAGCTGATGGATCAGGATAAAGTGAGAATGGCTAACAGGTCCACCTGAAGTTGGTCCCTGATCTTTCCATTTACCTGGTGGGCTAAACTAGGGCTTGTTCTTTAACTCTTCTCTAGATATTTTACCAGAGAGTAGGCACTGAAGAGAATCAAAGAATAGAAGAGAAAGAGCAACCTTCTTTCTCCAGGCCACTATCCACAGCCATGAGTTCCAGCAGCTTCCAGCTTCTTGCAGCACTCCCAGAACTGGGCTCACTCCACACACTTGGCTACACAAACAGGTAGCCCAGCAAAGCTATCTGCCCTGCGTTCTGCTGGGGCCTCACCGTGTCAGACATACCAACCCTGTGATGGCAGCATCTTCCTTTCGAAATTACCTCGGGTACCCTGGTGATTCTTTTTGGTGCTTTCAGCTCTTGAGAATCTAACAATCTCCTGTATGAAATTTCTGTTGAAGCACGTAGTGAGATTTTTGGTATCCTAACTGGACTGACTGACACATCTAAAGCTAATTTATCAGAACAAGTGAGCATAGTGCTTAACGAAATGTGGCCGGGACAGTGGCTCACGCCTGTAATCACAACACTTTGGGAGGCTGAGGCAGGCGGATCACTTGAGGTCAGGAGTTCAAGACCAGCCTGGCCAACATGATAAAACCCTGTCTCTACTAAAAACATAAAAATTAGCCGGGGGTGGTGGTGCATACGTGTAACCCAAGCTACTCGGGAGGCTGAGGGAGGAGAATCACTTGAATCCAGTCAGCAGAAGTTGCAGTGAGCCAAGATCGTGCCACTGCACTCCAGCCTGGGTGACGACAAAGTGAGACTGTCTAAAAAAAAAAAGAAAAGAAGAAAGAAATATTAGAGATGTATGTGTATATATAGTGTGTGTATATGTGTGTGTATCTATCTATCTCTCACATTTCCTGACATATATTTATAGAACTTTTATATATATACATATATATGTGTGTGTGTGTATATGTAATAAAGCCAAAAAAGTTATCTTATGGAAATCTTAGCAATTATATATCTATCTAATTATATAAACTCATACATACACATGATTATATATAGTATATATAACATATTTATATATAACTATATGAGCAAGAAGAAACTTTATATATATTTATGTATGCATGTGAAGATATATATCTCACATCTCCTGCCATAAACTTATACTAGTTAGATATATATGTGTATGTGTGCATAAAATTAAGAAAGAGAAAGATATACTGAGAAAATATAAGAAATTATATATATAAACATATTTAAGCACATTTATACACATACACACACAATGATATGAAGTTATAAAGGATATTACATATACCTTATTTATATGTGTTTATATATAATAAATATGTGCACAAAAATTATATATATAAATGTCAGAAAATAAATATGTAATTATATATATGTCATATCTCCTGACATACATGTATAAGTTTGTGTGTTTGTGTTCATACATATAAAATGAAGCCATGAAAGGAATGAAAAGGTACTGTGGAAATATTAGGAAATAAATATATATATGCAAACATATACACACACAATTATATAACATATATACTTTATATATAGTTTTTATATCTAATAAATATACACACAAGAAGAAAATTTATATTTTATATCAACACAAATATGTGCAATTATATATACATACATGTATGTACATATATGTATGTATACGTGTGTCTATACATTTCATATCTCCTGATATACATATATAATAATTATATATGTGACTGTGTGTTTCACATATATAAAAGGAAGCAAGGAAAATAAAAGGCATCCCATGGAAATAATAGGAAAAAATAAATATACACACACATAAAAATATATACATACACACAATTACAGTATATATGATATACTCATATATAGTAAATATACGCACAATAAGAAAATGTATTTATATATATTTAAATGTAAATATCGGGACATATATGCAATTATCTGTATACACACACGTATCCACACTCACACACACAATTGAATACAGAACCAATAAATTGGACAAGCATGAAAAATCTACAAAACCATTTTACTGAGTCACAATTTCAGATTATGGAACTCTCCTAGAAAGTGGTTGCAAGAGATGAAAGTGTAGAAAAGTGCAGGCAAAAGTAAGATACTAGATAGTAACAGTTAATTGTCAATCTGGACAATAGGAGTAAAGAAAAATGATATACTTAGAAAAAATATTTGAAATATGAATGCATGCACTCAGCGTGCAGGGCCAATGTAATTGTTCTAAAATGACGACACTTGACACTAATGTGGAGCTTGGTATATGGTGGCAAGACTCAGCGCCATGTGGGCATTTCCTCATTTATTCTTCACAGAGCCCTAGGTAGATAATAACAGTGTTATCTGCATATTCCAGACAAAGAGAGTGATGCTTACCAGGTAGTGGTCTGTTCAACCTAAATTCTTTCATCATAATCACTTCGTTATAACGTTTCAACAATTCCGGTGCTTTTGTGATTAGGCAATGTTTCTTTTTTTCTTGGTAGTTTGTTTTGTGCAAAGTTTTGATTGCTTTAATACAGTCTCATGTTTAGAACTCTCCATTTACAATGACAGTCTAAATATACCTGTGAACTCTTTGCAATGATCCGAAGAAAGTATTATTAAGCATTGTTCCAAGAATGATTTTTGCTCCCTTTTTCAGAAATAGTTAGACTCCTCTACCTCTTGACAAGGTTGAGCTACACAGAGGGATCCCTGATTGGTTTGAACTGGTCTCTGGAACATTCTGCTGCTATCAAATGGAGCTGTTTGAGTTTCATTAAGAGGTCTCTTATTTATTGAAAGAAAAAAGACATACACAAATTGTCAATTTGTGCATACCTTTGGAAGCAAGATGATGCTACACATGTTCACAGCATCCTTCATACATAATCCAAAAGATTTCAGTTATGCATCCTGAGGGACATTACCAAGAAATACCATTGTGTGCAAGAAAGAAGACGAAAAAAACAAGCAAACAATTAATTTGAGGAATGTAGAAGTTGTCAATAGGATGAAGTCTAGAAGCTAAGATACAAATGAGCATTTTAGAAGCTCAAAGAACAGAAAAACCCACAGGAAAGGATCAGAGATAAAGACAAGTGATTAAAGGAAACCTTGAAGAGATGGAAAAAAAGGTAACAAGAACTGGGGCAGTCGGAGAGCAAGTTGACTTCCTTAAAGTAGTTCATGCAAGGACCTATTTTTTTTCTTACTAGAGAGGCATAATTCCCCCAAAAAAGTTACAAATTTATTTTGAGTTGTCAGGATCAGTTATGAAAATATAGGTGAAACATTTTGCAAACTGAGAAGTGGCTTCTCAGATTTGGTATAATAATAATTATATATATATAGAGCAATAGATGATATTTTAGACAGATAACTACAGAATAGATATAGATAGATAATATATAAATATACAGGATGATACATAATGATGGATAAGTAGACAGATAGATGATAGACAGATGATTGATAGATATAGGTTGACGATAGATATATAGATAGATAGGATGATAGAGATATAGATTGTAAATAGATGATTGATTATATAGATAGACGATAGATCGAGTTGATACATAGATACGATGAGAGATACATCAATAGATAATTTTTATATAGATTATAGCTTATATAGATAGATCATACATATAGGTAGATAATATATAGATAAGATGATTGACAGATAAACAGATAAGATGATAGATAAATGATTTGACGTTTTTTTGTTTTTTTTTTTTTTTTTTTTTTTGAGACGGAGTCTTGCTTTGTCGCCCCGGCTGGAGTGCAGTGGCCAGATCTCAGCTCACTGCAAGCTCTGCCTCCCGGGTTTACACCATTCTCCTGCCTCAGCCTCCTGAGTAGCTGGGACTACAGGCACCCGCCACCTCGTCCGGCTAGTTTTTTGTATTTTTAGTAGAGACGGGGTTTCACCGTGTTAGCCAGGATGGTCTCGATCTCCTGACCTCGTGATCCGCCCGTCTCGGCCTCCCAAAGTGCTGGGATTACAGGCTTGAGCCACCGCGCCCGGCGATTTGACGTATTTTTAACAACTCAAAATAATTTTTAAAGAGAGAAAGTCTTCTAAAGTAGTGTGCCCTGTGGCAGATTTACACTAAATTCCTCGAAAACATACAAAGGAAAAAAAATCTACCGCAACCACAAAATGAAGTGTTTGCTTTATGAAGTTGACTAGCAACAAATAAATTAAGTTGCCTGCGAGGCCGTCTCTTCAGCGATCTTAGAAAATAAAGCAGTGTTGTGATTATGAAGTTAACATAAGTGATGCCTCCTTCAATTCACTAAACATCTCAGTGAAACATTTGTGTTCCTTGTATCCTTGTAAGTAGACTTTTAACTTTCCTGTCCAAAGAAAAATAGCTATCTGCTGGATGTTATATTGTAAATTGATTTATTTTCATGCCCTACCACAGTAAGTTATGTATGTTCTGCAGTTTGTCACCATCCCAAAATAGCTCATTTTGATTAAAACTATATATTATCTTGTTAACTTCCTGCATGAGAAACCCTTCTTCATTTGCACATTGTGATAATTATATCCCACACCTTTTTCTGGTTACTATTTTTTTTTTTTTTAATGTCATTGGTGATTTGCTACAGAGGAACGACTACAGTGGACAGGCCTGGGTTTCTACCCTTAGTGATGATATGAGCTTGAGCGGCAGCTTTGTTTCTCAATTCTGAAACAGAAAATGTTGTATGTTTAGGTAAAGTTTCAGTGAAGTTCACTGATGACTTTTCTATCATTTTTAGCTTTTTTTGCTCTGAATTGACTTTGGCCATGGACTTCCCAGCATCTTCTTTTCTTTATTTGTTCATTTTTTCTGCATCTGTTCATCGCTCCCTAGAATTATGGACTTTTAAACAATAAGATCTTATTTTTTAGAGCAGCTTTAGGTTCACAGCAAAATTGAGCAGAGGCTGCAGACATTTTCCACATACTCCCTATCTCCACACATGCACAACCTCCTTCACGTTTGACATCAACCCACCATAGTGATACATTTGTTACCATTGACGCACCTACACAGCACAGCATTATCATTATCAACCTGTAACCAGGCAACCTAACTTCAAAATGCATTCTGAAACATTTTTTTTCTTTCTCTTAGGTTTGTTTTTTTTTTTTTTTTTTAGTAGAGACGGGGTTTCACCGTGTTAGCCAGGATGGTCTCGATCTCCTGACCTCGTGATCCGCCCGTCTCGGCCTCCCAAAGTGCTGGGATTACAGGCTTGAGCCACCGCGCCCAGCCTCTTTCTCTTAGGTTTCAAGATGTAAACTGGAGGCAAACTGCAGAGCCTTTTTCCCTTAGCCTTAAAATAGTCTCCACGTACCACTCTTTTTCACCACAGATACTTCCTTCTTTTTTATCTAACTGTATGCTGGTATCTGACTATGTGTCTTCGTAGATGTTCCGGGGGCTGATCTTGAGACAGACACACCAAGCCTAGAGACCCAGCTGCAAAGTTTCAGAGATTACTGCAAGGTGGCTAGCCAACAACCCAGCCATTGTGGAGATGACATCAGCCCAAAGGCCAGGTGGACTGGGACCCAAGACAGCCACCTGCACAAGACACAGATATTTTGCTCAGTCCGAGGTCCAGGTGGACTGGGTCCCAAGACAGCCACCAGCACAAGACACAAAGGCATCGTACTCAGCCCAATTCTTGCATGCCCTTCTTAACAAGTTTTCCCTTTTTAAACCCCTTCCTTCCCCCCGCCAAGTTGAAGTGGTTACTTTGGATAGGCATCCAACCATTTCCCCTTCACTAGTTTTGGTTAATAAAGTCACTTTCTTTCTACCAGACCTCAGTCTTGTTACTGGACTCTGTATGCAGTGAGCATCCGGACCCGTGTTCAGTTACAAACCAATGTCCATAGTTTACATTAGGGTTCACTCAGTGCTGTGCATGCTATGGGCTTGGACAAATGTGTCATGCCACATAGCCACTATTGCAGTATCATCCAAAAAAGCTGTGCTTATTGTTTTGCTAAAAGCATGAGGCTTCTGGAGTTCCGTTCTACAGGAAGACAGAAGAGAAATGGAACGAACCCTGGGGTTCATTGCAGCATTATTCACAAGGGCCAATATAGAAACAACCTCAGTGGCTGTCTACAGATAAATGGAGAAAGAAAAATGATATTAGGCAGCCATAAAAAAGAAAGAAATGCTGCCATCTTCAACAACATGCACGAACCTAGAGAACGCTGGGCTAAGTCAAACAAGTCAGACACAGGAGGACATTTGGCATATTTTATTTAAAAAATGTACATATCTAGGCCGGGCGTGGTGGCTCACGTCTGTAATCCCAGCACTTTGGGAGGTGGAGGTGGATGGATCCAAGGTCAGGAGTTCGAGACCAGCCTGGCCAACATGGCAAAACCCCATCTCTACTAAAAATACAAAAATTAGCCCAGCATGGTGGCGGGCCCCTGTAGTCCCAGCTACTCAGGAGACTGAGGTAGGAGAATCGCTGGAATCCAGGAGGTGGAAATTGCAGTGAGCCGAGATCACACCATTGTACGTCAGCCTGGGCAACGGAGAGAATCAACTCCATCATATATATGTATATGCAAATTATTTGCCTAACTATATGCCAGTAAGAAAAAATGTCTTCCTCCCTTCTTTCCTTTTTTCTTTATCTTTCTTTCCTTTCTTTCTTTCTCTCTCTCTTTCTTTCTTTCTTCTTTCTATCTCTCTTTCTTCTCTCTTTCTCTTTCTTTCTTTCTTTCTTTCTTTCTTTCTTTCTTTCTTTCTTTCTTTCTTTCTTTCTTTCTTTCTCTCTCTCTCTCTCTCTCTCTCTCTCTCTTCTTTCTTTCTTTCCTCTTTCTTTCTTTTCAGAGATAGTGTTGCCCAGGCTGGAGTACAGTGGCACAAACAGAGCTCACTGCAGCCTAGAACTACTGAGCCCAACCAATCCTCCCACCTCAGCCTCTGAAATAGCTAGGATTACACGCATGTACCACCACACCAGCTAATTTGTTTATGTTTTGGTAGAGATGGGGTGTCTCTTGGTTGCCCAGGCTGGTCTTGAACTCCTGGACTCGAGCAATCCACTTGCCTCAGCCTCTCAAAGTGCTAGGATTACAGTGATGAGCTACTGTGTCCGGCCTTGATTTTTTCTTTTAGAATAGAATACAGCTAATTATCTTTATAGTTGAGCTATTGTAATCCTTTCAAAAGTAACATTTCTATTTAAAATTTTTAATCTAGTTTTCGAAGTCACACTGACAGAAATAACAGAAATTCCCCCAGGTGTTAACTAGTATTTCTCTTTAAATAAAATTAAATTAGGAAACAAAATTCTTGGTAGCAGTTAAATATTTTATATAGATATCAATAAAATGTGAATTAGTTAAATCACTGTGCTTTCACATCTTTCACTGAATAAATTTACATCTCATATACTTTATTAATTGAAGAGAAAATGTACACTCATCGCAGATGTAAAAGAGAAAGTATTTGGCAAACGTCTACCCACGTTCATGGTAAAAGCTCTCAGCAAATTAGCACAATAAGTAACCCTCCTATATATGATAAAGGGACTGTATAATACAAAAGAACTTAAAATCATACCTCCTGGTGGCTTACCTTTATGCATATACACAAGTAGAAAATCAAAATAAAAAATAATTGATTACAAGACTATAAAATTCATAAAATTCTTGGGAATAAAGCTAATGAAAACCTGCAAATCTCTATATTAAAAAGCTGTATAACCTTGATGGAAGGATGTCAGAAAACTCGAATAAACACAGATAAGTCACATGTTTATAGACTGGAAGACTCAGTAGTGTAATAATTTCCAATATCTTAAAATTGATATATACTTTCAGCTGAATCAAATGAAAGTCAGGTTATCTTTTAAAAGCAAGCATTTTTAGGGGGAGGGAGAATCTAGAACAGCTAAGACAAGTTTTGAAAGAGCGAAGTTAGAGAACTTTACCTAATTTTATGACTTAATTTAAAATTAGAGTAAATAAGCTGAGTGTGGTGGCATGTGTCTGTAGTCCCAGCTTCTCAGGAGGCTGAGGCAGGAGAAACACTTGAGCCCAGGAATTGGAGTCCAACCTGGGCAACACAGCAAGACCTCATCTCTAAAATAACAGTAATAAATTAGTACAAGCAATATAAGTATGGCATTTGCATAGAAAGTTTAGATATTGACCCATCTGCCTAAGTATGGTCTATTTATTTTCCACAAAGGCACCAAGCCATCACTATTGAAAAACAAATGAATTTAAACAAGTAATGATAAAAAATGCTATACTTCTGAGGAAATATCAATGGTTTCAGGATAGAAAATAGAAAAAGGCAGTAGTTAAAGGTATTTGAGAGATACTAAAGTCTAACGATTGCTATTTGGTATGGGAAAATGCGAGAATTTGACGGCTAGTGCAAACGGTTGCAATGATTAAGGCAAGGAATTGCATACCAGTACCTCATGATATGTGAAACAATTGTCCTTATTACCCAATTGGCAGTGTTGAGTATATATCTACAGAGAAAAATGTTTAGTAAGAAATCCTCATCAACATGAATCAATGCATTGTATTTCTCCCCCATTGAATTACTTGTACACTTGAAAATTACACATTTTCTCTGAGTTTATGTGTGTGCATAAAATATGGAATGTAATGCTTGTATCAAAAAGTGTAGAGAATTTTCCAGCCTAAACACAATTTGCCAAATTTCAACCTCTTTTTGGGCAGGTGGACTTCAGTCTTGCAGAGCCTAGCACTAGAATAATACTTATTAAGCGTATCATGCAGGGTGTTTTGACTGCACAAATACGTGCTTCTTCAACATTTTCCTGGTTTGTTACACATGTCCTAAGAGGTGATTTTATGACCTTCCAGGAGCTGTATCTTAACTATGAAGATTCAGAAGCGTGAGCGGATGAATGCACGGCAAGTTGATCTGTTGCTCAGAGGCAGAAGATGTAAAATAACCAAATTCCAAGACTGGCAATGCTAGCATGCCAGATTGTTAATTTACAATGTACACCTCTCGCTGAAGCTACAATTTTAAGAGAAACATAAAACTAGTGCATTTTTCTATCCATGTGTAGACCTACGTGGCAAGCAAAATGATAATTTGGGGGTTTTTGTTTGTTTGTTTTTTCGTGAGCAAAGAGTGGGGAAGGTAAACTAAATTATTTTAATAGATCAGACTGAGATAATTTAATCTGTCCTCCTCCAGAAGAGCAGTGGTTTACTCGGTGGGATTATGATATGATATCCAATTGTCTCTGTCCAGGTTGTTGCAGAAATGGTGGCTGGTTACTGGGTCTTTGATTTCTATTCCAATTTAGCAATCAGTGAAGGCTTTTTTTTTTTTTTTTTTTTTTTTTTTTTACAACTTTTCTCTGTCACCCCCCCTGGAGTGCAGTGGTGCAATCTCAGCTCACTGCAACCTCTGCCTACCAGGTTCAAGCGATTCTCCTGCCTCAGTTTCCTGAGTAGCTGGGATTACAGGCATGTGCCATCATGCCAGGCTAAATTTTTTGTATTTCTAGTACAGAAGCGGTTTTGCCATGTTGGCCAGGCTGGTCTTGAACTCCTGACCTCAAGTGATCTACCCGCCTCAGCCTCCCAAAGTGCTGGGATTACAGGCATGAGCCACCGTGCCCGGCCTGGTTTTCCTTCTGATAGACACAGAATGTCTGTAGATAAGTTAAGACATTAAATATAGTTACAGATCGAAATGGGACCATCCAATACATTTAAGATGACTTCATTTTTTTCATATTCTCAGTTTATTTTCAAGTCTCAGTTCTGAAGGAATAAGTGTGTGTGTGTGTGTGTGTGTGTGTGAGAGAGAGAGAGAGAGAGAGAGAGAGAGAGACTGAGAGAGAGAGAGAGAGATCGAATTCTCAGTTTCCTAAGCACTTGGGGGGAAAACTTCACTCTCCCTCCTAGATGTGTGGACCACTTCCAGATTATATAATTACCTCATGCCTTTCTCAGTCATTTTTGCTTTCAACTGCTTTTGTTCAGTTCCGGCCCTAAACTGTTGAGTAATTTTGCTGTGCTCTGTGAGACAGCTGACACATTTTAGTTGTATACGAAATGATTCTCATATTCATTTGTAGTTGCGGAGTTGTTAGGCAATTTATGATCCTCTTGGATGTAAGATATAAAACTGGAGGTCATTATCGTTGTGAGAATCATTCTTCCTTTTCTGAATGGCTCATGGTACTCTGATTTTGTAAGCAATGCCTATAACCTTCTCTCTAACTACAAAGTCAACTGTCCATCATCGTGTCTCAGTTCTTCTCACTGTGTGGAACAAATGCCTCTGATATTTACCTTGATAAACAGAATGGAGATCCAGAAAGCACTATTGTGTTTGCACTATTACACACGTTTAATCAGGCGCAAATATGAAGTAGGTACATGTTGAGGAAAGGTTACATTTTTTAAATCAACTGCTCGCCTAGCTATGGGAGAGAAGACGAAATCATCTAACATGGAAAGTTGTCCTTATTTACAGTTGAATGACTCCAGTAAGTTATACTAATGTAAAGGTGATGAGCATCTATTGTCTAGGAGAGAGAAAAAAGGGAATAATTATTCTTCTTATGATGTAGTCAAGGTTCCTTAACCTGAGCTGATGATAAGGGTGGAAAAAATACCTTTGCAAGAAAGCTTACCTAGTTTTAGAAGAACAAGGACAAAAATACTTGAAGGATGTTGTCTTCAATCAAGTCCTGCAGTTAGCGGAAGGAAACAGTGGATCCCAAACATAATACCTTGTGGAAAGAAAATAGGCCTAGCTTGGTGAGACTGGTGCAACACGAGAGTCCTTAGAATTGGAGCGAGCTATTTTGAGAAGAGTCTTCGGTTGATGCAGAAGAAATTATATTCAGGTCTTAGTATTTAGACATGCAGATTTGGTGTTTGTGCTTCCTGAAATGGTAACTAAGTCATACCCTATTAATCAGTCCAGATCAAGTGTTCAGTCGACTTCATGTGGCACAGAGACAATTGCTCCGTGCATGGATCAAAATCTACTTCTCTCTCTTTTTGCAATTTGGAAGAAGACAGACATTCCTATTTTTATAAGCTGTGAAGGGGTCATATAGAGAAGATTTAAGAGAAAACGTGTATAAAATATCTTGCTAATTGGTCTTGTGAAATTGAGCTATCATTTGAGTGTGAGAGAGAGAGAAGGGAGAAATGGGAGGAAAATGAATGGGGAAATGGACAGAAAAGATGGGGAGAGAGAGAAAGAGAAAGAGAGAGAAAGAAAGGCAGAAGGAGAGAAAGGGGGAGGAGAGAGAGACTTCTATGTGTTCTAAGAGGGCGAAGAAAGTTATTCAGTAATTACAAATATGTAATTACAGAATCCCCTACTTTTTAGGTAGTTGCTCCATCAGTTTTAAGAACCTTAACATAATTTGAATAAAATTACCTAAATTAGTGTATCTCTCTAATGTCATTATTTGTGTTTAAAATGGCACCACCATGTTAAGTTAAACCTTTCAAAATTATGCAAAGGTCTATTTTTTTCTACTCTCCCATTTTCTCTAACATCGATTTAGTCAACTGCTATATAGTATTTCTTACCTAATAGATAACATGCAATATCTAACAGTTATGGGTGGAAGGCTAATTTTTGTGGTTGTCAACTCATGCTTACACTTCTGTCTTTACTTATGTAATTAGTGATGGGCGTTGAGATGAAAATCATCGGGGCGTTAAAATTGCCGCCATCAGTGGTCGCCCCAAATACCCACAAGAATTTCATCAATTTAGGAATTTTGCCATCCGGAGCTGTAAGGTTCAAAACTTAATCCAATTATGACCCAGGCATGACTCAGCTCCCAAATGCTAACTCTAACCAATCTCTCCTATCAAATATCTTTGAAAAAAATCCGACCAGAGGACAAACTTATATCGACAGATGACAATGTCAGAGATTTTCTGGAAGCTGTGACTTATACACCATCTCCTCTTGCTTTATTAGACTCTAAATAACTTGGTAAGTATGGAATCAAAGGAGAAAAGAAAATACGCCAGCAAGGTGATGGTTGAATACATCCATCCCCAGTAAAAACAGACTTACCAAGCTAACTTAAATCTCTAGTTCATATAGTTCTAAAAGGGAAATTTTCACAGGACTATCTGGTGAAACACTAAAACTGGGCTCTTCATCTTTCATTTTTTGAAAATGTGCAATTTGTGAGGAAGTGCTCCCTTTCTTTATTGGTATATGGTACCAACAGAAGTAACTAAGTGTTCTGCTTACTTTGAAATCTAAAGATTTCTACTACATGTGAATGACTTTACAATTTTCTAATTTCTTTCCATTTGTACTGATTGTATAACATATATCTCTGTCTTAAATTTTTAAAAAATATAAATATTTCTTAAAAGCTATTGGAATCTATTGACTCTCCATTGGAAAACCTTCCACTGAGGAATATATGATCTTACAGAATTCATTACCCAACATACAGTTTTTTATTAATCTTAGAGTCTTATCAGTATTCTACAGTTTTCCAAATACTTATTGAACTTTCTTCTAAATGTGTGAAGATTCTATATATATAGAATCTTATATATAGAATACCTATATATTTTATACCTAAAAATAGAAAATTTTCCTTGCCAAATTGACTTGTAATTTACCAGCAATCATTTCTATAATAGAGAGTTTAATAAGTTAATGGTTCAAATTTATAATATCTAGATGTATGTTGTTTATACATAAGTATCTTAGATGCTTAACATATTATTATATTAAAATAGTATTATGTTTATATATAAATACAAAACCTATCACAGTTTCTCAGTAAGATTATGCAAAAGTAAAAAAGGTGTTTTTTTTTTAACGTCTCTTATCCAACATCTTAGTACATTTGAGGATTTTCTTTGCCATAGTAAGCTACTGAATCTCAGATAAATTGTTTAAGTGCACAAAGATTGAAGCTCTGCACAAAGTCACTCCTAACTTATCACTATTTCTTCATTTTCCATTTTAATCTAGGAGCATTTGTTCAGGTTTATTAACTTTGAAACTGCTACAGCAAAAGAAATGTAATTTGTCATAAGTAAGTATTGAACACAGTGATACCTTAAACACCAAGAACTGTCTGCTACTCCAAATAGTTTATTAATGAAATTCTGATCATATCCTTTGCACGATCGTTACAAACAAATTTTATTTGAAAATCCAATTCCGCATCACTTAGAAATAAACTTTGGAGAGGCTAATCTTTAAAATGAATATAAAAATAACATTTAAGCACTCTAGCAATAGGGGGAAAAGGGACAGAAAAGCATGGATTCAGTGTACAGCCTCCTTAAGCAGGTATTTTCTTAGGATTTCCCTCCTACAAATCCCATAAGCCTAAATTCAGACAAAGTCTGTTTATTTAAAGGAGAAACCCTCAAGACATGCTTGCTTAAAATATTTAAAGATAAATTTTAAAAGCCCTTCATTGGTTGGGCAAGAGAGCATGTCTGTAATCCCAGCAATTTGGGAGGCCCAGGCGGCAGATTACTTGAGGTCAGGAGTTTGAGACCAGCCTGGCCAACATGGGAAAACCCAGTCTCTACTGAAAATACAAAAATTGGCCAGCCGTGGTGGTGTGCGCCTGTAAACTTAGCTACTTGGGAGGCTGAGGCTTAGAGCTTGAACCCCAGAAGTGGAGGTGACAGTGAGCCCAGATCGTACCATTGTACTCCAGCCTGGGCAACAGAGCAAGACTCCTTCTCAAAAATAAACAGATATATATGTGTGTGTGTGTATATATATATATATATATATATATATACATTTTTAAAAATGCTTCATTATTTGGTGTGCAGAAATAGTTTTCCCCTTCACTTGGGACCAAAGTGACTAATAGTGAAGAATGACTGTTTTCTCCTTTCTTTTTCAGAATAAAGATAGAAAGTTAATTGTAGGACACAAGCTGGAAGAATCTCCCAGTTGGATTTTTCTATGAAGAAGTTGTCTTGCATAGTAAATCACAAGAATAAATGGCAAAATATTTTCACATAGTAATAAGCTGTTAGCTTGTAGAGTGAGAATTTTGTCCATTGACTGATTGGCAATTTTAGTCAAATATTGTTACAGTAAAAGAATCTTCATTCAGCTCCCCTGTATAGAGTCTTTAGTTGTCAATATTATTTAACGATTTTTGTATGTGGTCCTTTAAGTTTTCTTATTGATTTTTACTTCTTTCATCCTAGGATTTAGATACATAAGATCGTTTTTTAATGTTATGCATTGAACATAATATCTGAGAAATTTTTTTTCACTTCTCTGTGTTTAAGAATTCTTTTAGAGCAAAAAGATGTGTAATCCTGGTGTTTTGAAATCAATCTATATTCTCCTTTGTGGATTATTTCTTTTTTAATGACTTAAGACATCTCTTCCTAACCTAAAGACATACATAGCTTGTACTGGATATTGTACTACAAACCTTACAATTTTACATAAAAAAAAAAAAAAAGCATGATGAAGAGTACATGACATGCCAGAGATGGAGTATTGTGTTGGGATGTAAGGAAGTGACTCATTCAAGGGATATCTGGGCACAGAAAGTGAAGAGAGAGGACAAATGTATCTGCAGAGGGCATAGTCAAAGCAGAGAAAACATCAAGTACCAGAATCCTAACCACAGGAAAACAAGTATACGAGGTGATGGATATGTTAATCAACTTGATTTAATCATTTGACATTAGATACATATATCAAAACATCTCAGTACACAGCAGAAACATGTACCATTTTTATGTGTCAACCAAAAACCAAATATTTTGAAAATACATCATAGACTAAGGAAAACAAAAACAACGTTCTAAGGCAGGATTATATAGAACTTCAATGTGGTTCAGGGGAGTAGGCAGGAGTAATCTTGATTAAGGGTGTCAGAGAAAAAATAGCGATCAGACCTCATGGGCATTTTATAGGCCATGGTAAGTGCTTAACTTCTACTCTAAGGAAGGAAAGCCATTTAGGGGTTGAGAGTTAGATTGATTGCACCCTTATCTCTTTAGGCACGTCCATCTTTTAAAATTTATTTCAGCAATAAGGCGTAAATAAGATTTAGTCACTGATTTTACTTCCCTCCTGATTGTAGGTCTATGGAAGGTTTCTATTTCTTCTTGAGTAATTTCACTACTTTCCAAGTTTCCATTTCATCTATTTTCATATTTATGAGTATAAAATTAGTTATCGCAATATCGTTTTTTAAAACTTCATAGTATGTCTTGGTTTTACCTTCTAATGCATACATTTTTGCATCATCAGTCCATTTTTTTCCCTTATATCTAATTCTTCTGAACAAATGGCATTTTTCATGTATATCTCTTTATATGTGGTATAGTTGACGTTTTCCATGTATTTTTATTTCACTTTAATTAAATCAGGCTCTTACGTTTGTTACTCATTTTTTTTTTTTGCTTTTATTTCTTCTCTTTACTTTTCTTAACTTCTTTTTCAGAGATCAACTTCTTAAGTTGTACGTTTACATAATTGATTTTTTAGACCTTCTTATCTATTTTATTCTGAATATTGTAATTATTTTCTCTATGTACATGAAACAAGTTTTAATTTTTAAACTTTCATTTTCATTTCTTATGTGACCCATTTTAGTTTGAAAGTATAGTTTAAAATTCCAGACAGATATTTATTTAGTTAGTATCTCATTCATTCATTTGAATTCATATTTATTTCTAATGCGATGACATTCTATCTTTCAAACTATAATCTGTAATATACCTGTATCCAGGTGTTTGTTGAGACTTAATTTGTGGTCTAATGTATGTGAATTTTAAAAATTCTGTCTCTGCTTGTAAAGGATTCTGATTGTAGGTTTATACTTATCAATTAGATCAAGGTTAGCTTTGCTGTTCATTAAAAAAAAATTTTCCAATTGTTCTTTCCATAAATGAGAGATCATAATGATTTTGCTTTTGTCTCCGTATGTTGTAGCTATATGTATGTAAACTGGAGACAGGGAGATGTCTAGATTTTAATTGAAGTCTTAGGTACAGAATAAATTAAAATTGCATGTAAATTTGGATTCCACATACAACACCATTTTATATCATTACACCGTAAACTTTTTCTCTAAAAGTTATTCATCTGATATTAATGTAGTTACACTACTTTTTCATTGGTTACTTATTGTTCACCTACTTTTCTTTTTTTTGGGGGGGGGGACAGAGTCTCGCTCTGTCACCCAGGCTGGAGTGCAGTGGCCCAATCTCAGCTCACTGCAAGCTCTGCCTCCCGGGTTCACACCATTCTCCTGCCTCAACCTCCCAAGTAGCTGGGACTACAGGCACCCACCACCACGTCCGGCTAATTTTTTGTATTTTTTTAGTAGAGATGGGGTTTCACCGTGTTAGCCAGGATGATCTCCATCTCGGCCAACTGTTTTTATTGAGATGGAGTTTCGCTCTTTTTGTCCAGGCTGGAGTACAATGGCATGATTTCAGCTCACTGCAAACTTCACCTTGTGGGTTCAAGCGATTCTCCTGCCTCAGCCTCTTGAGTACCTGGGATTAAATGCATGTGCCACCACGCCCGGCTAATTTTGTATTTTTAGTAGAAATGAGGTTTCTCCATGTTGGTCAGGCTGGTCTCGAACTCCCGATCTCAGATGATCCACCTGCCTTGGCCTCCCAAAGTACTGGGATTACAGGTGTGAGCCACTGCACCCGACCCATACCTGCCAGTTTTATACAAACTTTTTATATCCTTAAATTTTAGATAAGTCTCTTGTTTGTACAAAGTATATAGCAAGATATTTTTGTCTGTTTGTATTTAAGTCAAATTTTCTTCTTTGTTGCACTTTCTCTGCTTCTCTTATTTCTTCTTTTTTATATATATTGAATAAATATATGACATTTTTCACAATCTTAATGGGAATCCTTAAATCCTGTCTTCCTGAAACTAAATAATAGCACTTTTGACATTTCTAGTGAAAATGCTGTTAGATACTGCTTTTAATAGAATTCTATTTTTCTCCTGAATTTTAATCAGAATTATGTACAATAATTTTTAATCATATTTTCAGGTCTCTACCTCTTCATGCAGAATTTTGTATTTTTCCTAGTCAACTCCTCAGGACCTCAGAATTCTAGTAGTTTTCATAGCTGAGTCTATTCTGTATTGTAATACATCCTTTGAATTTTCTTTTTCTTTTTCTTTTTTTTTTTTTTAATCTTTGAGATAGGGTCTCATTCTGTCTCCTAGGCTGGAGGGCAGTGGCATGATCATGGCTCACTGTAGCTTTGATCTCCTGGGCTCAAGCAATCTACCACCTCAGCCTTTCGAGTAGCTGGGATGACAGGTGCGCACCATCATGCCTGGCTGTTGTTTTTTAACTTTTATTTTTTTGTAGAGATGGGGTCTTGCCTGTCTTGAACTCCTGGGCTCAAATGATAAACTTCTATTTTTCAATATTTTTGTAATAATATAACCATACACAATGGAGAGCTACTACACCTAAATGAACTGCATTACTAATGAATACTTGTTAATGTAATTGTACCATCAAGGCAACTAAATTAGTAAAACATTTGTTCAAGTGTGCATGTAGTTGTTTATCTGGAAATCATACCCAGTTTGTTTCTCATTGCTTCATCAAATAGGAAAGAATGCTTTTTTAAACAAAAGAAAAAATTAATCATTAAAATTGAACATCAAATGGAGTTTATTAATAAATTTGCTTTTTAAATAACAGTTATTGCTCTAGAAGAAATACTTTTTCTTCTTTTACTCCAAACTAAACGAATAAGATTGTGATTCCTTTTGTAACCTAGTTGATATGGTTAGGCCCTGTGTCCCCACTCAAATCTCATCTTGAATAATAATCCCCATAGTCCCCAGGTGTTGAGGGAGGAACTAGGTGGAGGTAATTGAATCATTAGGTTTATATGAAACTGGCAGGTACGGGCCGGGTGCAGTGGCTCACACCTGTAATCCCAGCACTTTGGGAGGCCGTCATTGAATCATTTCCCCCATGCTGTTCTTCTGATAATGAGTGAATCTCACGAGATCTGATGGTTTTATAAGCACCTAGCATTTCCCCCGCTTGAACTCACTCTGTCTTGCTGACCTGTGGAGAAGGTACCTGCTTCTCCTTGCCTTCCACCATGATTGTAAGTTTCCTGAGGCCTCCCCAGCAATGCAGAACTGTAAGTCAATTAAACCTCTTTCCTTTATAAATTACCCAGGCTCAGGTATTTCTTCATAGCCGTGTGAGAACGGACTAATATACTAGTAGTTAGCCATATAAAGTAGAAAAAAGTTGAAAACATATCAAACATAAATATTAACCAATATTTAACACATTGTTACAATACATTCATATAAATCAGGTGAAGTTTTTTATTAATAAAGTAAGTAAAAATGCAAAATATGAAAATACATAAAAATAATTGCTCAAAGAAGAAACAGGGAACTTCAGGAAGGTTTTGGGTGGACTGCCAGTATCTGGTCACCTGTTACAATTATTAGTTGAAAATTGTCAAAGTCAAATTGACGCTTCTTTTTGTTACCCTTCACAGTGAGATCTGAAATATAATTGAAATTGACTTTTGTGCATAGTGCGAGGTAGACATCAATATTTTTTTTACCCTATAGCTAAAGATTCTTTGTATCTCTCTATGCTGCTGCCTTTGTCATGAATCAAGTGACAATATACATCTGATCAACACTCCGTTCTTTTCCAATTCATCTTAGTGTCTCTCTTCGTGTTTAAAGCACATCACTTTAATTGTTGCAGTGATTAGTGACTGGTGTACGTTCTCCAAACTTTTTGTCTCTCAAGATTTTCTCACCAAATCTTAGCATTAGTTCCATTACAGTTCATTATCGACACTGATTTTCACAGAAGCCCAGCTTTAATTTTGATTTTGTTTATGGTGAATTCATATTTAATAGATAAATTGGAGGAGATTTGACACCTTTATATAAACATTAAAATATTGATATTCACATGCAGTTGAGTGACAGATTCTTTAATGCACTTCAAGTTATTCATTGCCTCAAAGTTTTTAAAAATTGTCATTGAGATTTTAGGTCTAGGGACTGGCATAATAAAATACACACACAACTATGAAAACATTTTAATTCTGAAATCATGATATATTTATAATTTTTGTTCATTTGAGTGTAGTGCAATATTCATGTTTAATGTGCATTGTCAAAACAATATTAAGTTTCATTTGTTAAAACAACAAAAAAAGCTAAGTTTATTAACATTTGCAAAAATGAACAATGGAAGAAATTCATCCACTTTTATGTCCTCATTTGAGCTTTATATTTCCCAGTTGGAAAATTGAGTTTTCAAATTAAAACTTCTGACAAAAAAAAAAAAAAAATCCACTTCAGGAAAAAGTTGGATTGGTAGAATCTGCCGATAGAACAAAGATATAAACAGAATAACAATATTTTGAAGAACAAGAATACAAATCTAACACAACCTGGAAAGTAATACAACTTAAAGTAAGAAAAAAATGCACTCGATGATATAAATTATACCTGAGTGAGGAGACCTACTCATTGATACCAGGTCTATTAATTAAAGAAAGCTATGCTATTATGCTTGTCATCCAAGGCACAGTAAGATGTCTAGCTGGTAGTGGAAATCCTAAGTCCTGAATAAATTAAAATCGATTTTGCTGCTTTTATTTTAAGGTTGTACAGTGACAAAAAATGATGAATTCTTAGTCTCACAGAGCCAAACTGGAAAGTCAACATCACGTTTACTGCAAATGCAGGTGCACTGCAGGATTTAATTGGGTAGTGAATTTCATTGAAAAAACAAAATACTGTTTTTTAAATAATCATTTGTGTGTTCACTATTACTCTTGTACTTGTTACAGTATTGGTTGCCTTACAGTAATTTCTTTTTTTTTTCTTTTCTTTTCTTTCTTTTTTTTTTTTTTTTTTTTTGAGATAGGATCTCACTCTGTTGCACAAGCTGGAGTGCAGTGGTGTAATCACAGCTCACTGCAGCCTCAACCTCCTGGGCTCAAGTGATTCTCTCATCTCAGCCCCTCCCTCCACCCAGTAGCTGGGACTACAAATCCCATGCCCGGCTCAGCTTTTGTATTTTCTTGTACAGATGGGATTTCGACATGTTGCCCAGGCTGATCTTAAACTCCTGGGCTCAAGGGATCCTCCTGTCTTGGCCTCCCAAACTGCTGGAATTACATGTGTGAGCCACTGCAAACAGCCTACAGTAATTTGTAATGAGAAATGTATTTCTCTATGGATTTCTAACCAATGAGGGGACATCTGCAGACATGCTCACTAAATTACTGCGCCATGTAGGGTTCTCTTCCCTTCAAATATTTGGAAGTATTACAATAAGAACTTCTGACAGGTTTGGAGAATTTGGGGGTGTTCTGTGCCGCAAACATGCAAGGGGAAAAGAAAAGACACTCACACAATACCTTTAAGGGTAAACAACCTTTATCCCATGTAAATGGCAATACAGATACAATAAGCAAATGATATAACAAGCAAATTGCAATGGGAAGGGGAGAAGAGAAAAAAATATATATACACACACATATATATATACACATATACATACATATGTGTGTATATATACTGTAATATATATATATATGTATACACATACACACACACACACACACACACATTTACACTCACCAGACTATGGAGGAAGCATCACCAGACCGGGAAGCAACAGCCTGGGCTTCAGAGTCAGCCGCCTGTCCGTGCACAGACTAGGAGCGGTCTCGTGGAGCTTCAGCACGGTCTGGGACCCTAGCTCTTTTGGTAACAGGTTGTTTGGCATGAGGCCCAATCACGAGGGCCCTTCGTGACTGGGCTCAAGGAACACAAAAAGGTCAACTCGTTTTTGTGATTGTTGTTTTTCGATAACTAACATACAGGAATAGATTGAAATAGAGATTTCCCGGAAACAGCACTGGATGAATGCCTCAAGGTGCTCACACAACCTGTTCTGGGACTTGGTGACCATTGTTTGAGTCCACGTTCAATTGAGTTCAAATTTAATATTTAACTTTCCCTCCATATTCGGCCTCAATTTGATACTCAATTTTAGGAAAATACCCTTGCAGATAGATGGGAAATACATAATTGGTAGAGGTTACAGAATCAGGGTAAGCTGAGGAGAATCAGAAGCATAAGTAACAAGGACCACACCCACCATGGCCAAAGCCAATGCCAGTTGGAAAGCCAGTCCATGATAGGGTCCTGACAGCTAGATCCTAGGCGTTGTACCCGCGCCCATAAACCTTTCACAAGAAGGGTGGCATGGTGGGAATTGTCTGGGATACATACGCAGCACTTAGTGTGTACTAAGGCACAAACTCCTCCTTGGGCTGCAGTGAGCATGTCAGGTGCCATACGGTTCTGCAGGACAACTGTGCGCAGTTGAGCAAGTTCATCTAATAATAACATAAGCCCAGAACTGTTATCATTAAGAGCCTTTTCTATGTGCAAGCTTAAGACTTTGGTTTGCTGCTGGAGCAAGATAGTGCCTACAGGAGGATAGAGTATTGTGACAGGGTACCACCACCATGGGGTTCGATGCAGTCGCAACCAGCGATATTTATAAGCTTCTAAATTACTAGGGAGAGAAATGTCATCATGGACGGTAAATGGAATTAATGGCCACCCCCAAGTGCATCTTCCTGTCCAGTGTGGGGGTAGATATCGCCACCCTGAGAACCCGCATACCCATAGGGCCCCCCAGGGGATAATAAGGACCTGGCTGTAATTATATTGTGGTAATAGTATTTCATTAAAGTGGGAAAGGGTTTGTGTTTCATTGAGGGCAGTGTTGTTGATTTGGAGAATGTGTTTACAATTATCTAATGGGAGAAATCCTAAGGTGGCATTAAGAGAGCCATTTAATGCCTCTAGGCAAAGGGGAGCCTTATAAAATCCAGCAACTAGCAAAGCTGGTTCCCAATATATACCATTCCATGCATATCGAGCGGGAAACAAAGACCTTTGGTGCAAGGTAAGGGTGGAGTTTGCCCTGTGTCGGGCTTGGGCAAAGAGTGCCTGTTTGGTGCGAGCGAGAGAGGTCCATGTTGGATTGCAGGTGTTATTGTTGTGACCCCATTGGCAGTGGCAGAGCCACTCTGTAGCATTAGCGGGAATGATTTTCCATGGTAGTCCCCTTCCGGCGGCCTCTGTCAATTCAGTGCAAAGCCAGCACTGACTGCGGTTCACTTCTCCTGCAGATGTGGCCATCCAATTGATGAATTTATTTTCTCCCTCAGAAAGGAGAATGCAGGTGCTGGCCATCAACAGCAGAGTTACTCTCTGTAGTAACAAAAGTGAAGAGGGACATGATATTGTTTTTCATGTTTAGGGCATTGTACTATGCCTTCATTTTCTGCTCCCATAGCTACAAGGTCACCAGCCTTAGCAGTGGGATCTGATAGACGCTATGCCCACATTTTGGCTCCAGGGTTTAAGCTACCTGTACCAGTGAATCCGAATCCCCCAGTTCTGTGTGCAGCCTTTGTTGGGGCAGAGATTTCCTCAGGGGTTAACTGCTGACAAGGTACCACTAACAATTGAGCAACCCGCATCTGCGGTTTTATAGCAAAAAAAAATCTGGAGGGGTATTACATAAAATGACCTTTAAATTTCCCCGGTAATCACTCAATTATGCCCCCATGTCCTGTAATACCCCACATTGCAAGATGTAATCCACCCCTAATGTTTCCACCATATTATAACTCCTAGGCCGGTGGCTACCACGGATGTACTTTGGGCAGGAATTATCCCAGGCTTTAAACTATGTAAGTCCAAACCGGCGGCTTCTACTGTATTTCTCCAAGGTAATATAGCCTCTGGGTGGATTTTCCACCATTTTAGTGAGAGAGGTTGGACAACACCTGCACAATTAGCAATTTGTAGGTGTGTAGTAAGGATTCGGCTTAACGGGGTCTCAGATGTTGTTAATGGCTGATTATTTAAAACGTGTAGTACATCAAACAAGTGATCCTTCCATTTTTCTAACTTACGTTGCCCTAACACGTTTAGCTGTTTATTCAATAACCCATTCTTTCTTTCAATTAAGCCAGCCACCTGCGGGTGGTAAAGGATAGGGAAAATTCATTCAGTGCCATGTTGGGTGGCAAAGGCTTGTATAGCCTTTCCACTAAAATGAGAACGGTTGTCTGTCTGAATTTGTATGGGAACACCATAATATAAAATAAAAATATTTAAAGTTTTCATGGTATTGGTTTGATTCGCATTGCTGTAGGCACATGCTACTAGAAGTCCTGAATACGCGTCCTCAGCAGCGCATAGGTACTGACATTATTTGGAGTGTGGCAATGGACCAATGTCCGGGCATTTTCCCCCTATGAATGTGCCCCATAACCCTTCGAGGAACTGGCTTGGTTTTTAACTGCTGGCATGCAGTGCATTGGGATAAAATTGTGCAAACCACATCCTAGGGCAACGATATCCCTATTTGCTCTCCTCAAGCCATGGTTCCCTGGACGCATAGATGCCCACACCTGTGATGCACACATCGCGTGAGTGCAGTCCCGTCCGGTTCTCCCAGGTCCGAGTCTGCAGTAATGTGGAAATTTGAGCTTGTTGATCTGCCTGCTGATTAAATAGTTTGTCAAGAGAAAGCAGAGACGCATGAGCATTTCCATGAACATGGAAAACAGTGACAGTGGTAGTGTGCGCCAGAATCCGGATATCTTCCCAGTATTGTTTTCCCCAAACCTCTTTATTCCCGAGTGACCATTTGTTTCGTTGCCATTGGGTCATTCAAGCAGTGAAACCATTTGCTACTGACCAAGAGTAGGCATACAGGTGACAAATCCCCCTGGCCTCCTCCTGAATAGCTGGGAGGATGGCTACTAGTTCAGCCAACTGGCTGCTCCCACCCCTTCCTTCATCAGAAATGCTTATGTTTTTAACAGGATTGTAAGCCACGGCCTTCCAGCATCGGGTCCCACCAATGTATTTGGCAGATCCATCAGTAAACCAGTCGTGTTTCCGACCCTCTGGGCCCAGTTCTTTAAAGGATTTGCCTCATTGGACAGTGGAGGTTTCCTTTTCCATCTGCAGGATCTGTTCGGTGGTTTCCTGAGTTAGCAAGTTTTGTACATCCTCAGGTCAAAGTGATACCCCCTTTGGTCCCAGCTTACCGCAATCTTGTCTGTAACTTTTCTGTTTTATGATGGTACTTTCTCCGGCGTGCCCTATTTGATAGGTTTTAGGGGAGCTTATGATGCAAGTCATAATAGGAAACTCAGGCCTCATAAAAATATCATGGTTGAAGCAGAGGTGCTCTGTTTTCAGCGAGGCCCAATAGTAAGCTAACAGTTGCTTTTCGAAAGGGGTGTAAGTTTTGCCGGCCTCTGGCAGCTTCTGGGTCCAAAACCCCAAAGGCACCCTCTTCCCATCCTGCTCGTGACGCCAAAAAATGGTCTGTGCAGGAAATGCGCAAGGGGAAAAGACACCCGCACAATACTTTTAAGGGTGAACAACCTTGATCCCATGTAAATGGCAATACAGATATAATAAGCAAATTGCAATGCCAAGGGGAGAAGGGGAAAAAAGATATATATATATATATATATATATTTACACTCACCACACTATGGAGGAAGCATCACCAGACCGGGCAGCAACAGCCTGGGCTCCAGAGTCAGCCGCCTGTCCGTGCACAGACTAGGAGCGGTCTCGTGGAGCTTCAGCGAGGTCTGGGACCCTAGCTCTTTTGGTAACAGGTTGTTTGGCATGAGGCCCAATCACGAGGGCCCTTCGTGACTGGGCTCAAGGAACACAAAAAGGTCAACTCGTTTTTGTGATTGTCTGTTGTTTTTCAATAATTAACATACAGGAATAGATTGAAATAGAGATTTCTCCGAAACAGCGCTGGATGAAAGCCTCAAGGGGCTTAGGCAACCTGTTCCAGCACTTGGTGACCATTGTTTGTGTCCACGTTCAATTGAGTTCAAATTTAATGTTTAACTTTTCCTCCACAGGGGGGAAAGTCTTATCTTTTGTTTTAAGTCACCACCAACTTTCCTGTTTTCTGAACATTGATCTAACAAATGCATATTTCAATTAATAACATAAATAAAATGGAGAAAATACATTGATAGTACTTTTTTTGGTGAAATTTTACTATTCTATCATAAGGGAAACTATCGCATTTAATATATAAATGAGAGAAAGTCATTACTTTGTACTTCATTTATGTTATACTTCACTAGTTAAGTTGGTATCATTACATATTTAATGAATTATTTAGAATCCAAAAATATGCATATAAATGAGGATGGCTCTAAATTAAGCAAATATTAAAATTTAAATTATTAAAATATGTAACTTCTTATTGACTTCATAAAAGTTAAATTGTTGACTGCCATTAAATTTTATGGTTATTTTTCTGAAAATATAGCATATGGTGCTTACACCCAATGGTAGGAGATTTTCTCCCTCTTGATTTTTTTTCTTTAATAGTCATAACAAAATATGTGCCGCGGGGTTTCCTTTTTATTCTCAGAACAGCTATATTGTAAGTTTTCCCTTCCTCTGTCTAAATTCTTCTGGGCCAGGTATGTTGACCTTAGTTTCAGTCTGGTATTGAAATGCTCCTGTAAACTTTATCATCACAAGTTTATTAGGTGAGTTCATAGAGCAAGTTGGAAGGATGAGGTTATAAACGAGTTTAGAGTCCATCACAACAAGTGGATGTGGTAGCTTTCTGGAACCTGTAATGAAATAATACAATGGAAAATAGTTTGCACTTTTTGTGTGTGTTTATTTTCCCTAATTATTTTTTAGCATACTTTGTGTTATAGAAGTAATAGATGTTTACTGTAGAAAATTAACAAAATTAAAACAATCAAAATATTCATTTTTTCTCTGTTTTTGGGCATGATATATATTATAACTAATATAATACACAAGAAATATGTAATTTTATACTTTTCCCAGTTTTGACTACTATAATTAAATGGAAAGGAAATGCTTGCTGTCAAAAATAGTGAACACTGTTCTTAACTCTTTCCTTGACAGAATTATTTAAAACAATACTGAAAGTACTCATAAAGAGAAACATGAACACATTTAATTCTGTTAGAATTAAAAAACTTTTCAAGCAGAATATATCATGAAACGAAGGCAGTTATAAACTGGGGAAAATATTTTAAAACAGATTTTAACAATTATGTTAGTATTTTACGTGTAAAGTTTTAAAACTTTAAATACTTAAAAGCCTTGGCCAGGCACAGTGGCTCATGCCTATAATCCCAGCACTTTGGGAGGCCAAGGCGGGCAGATCACGAGGTCAAGAGATGGAAACCATCCTGGCCAAAATGGTGAAACCCCGTCTCTACTAAAAATACAAAAATTAGCTGGGTGTGGTGGTGCACACCTGTCGTCCCAGCTACTCGGGAGGCTGAGGCAGGAGAATAGCTCGAACCCGGGAGGTGGAGGTTGCAGTGAGCCGAGGTCGCACCATTGCACTCCAGCCTGGGTGACAGAGCCAGACTCCATCTCAGAAAAAAATAATAATAACAATAAATAGATGAATAAATACTTAAAAGTCTAACACTAGTTATTATTAATTTCAGTTTTCCTTTTGAAGACCTTTCTAATGTTAAGTAATATATTTAAAAATCAAATTGTTAATTCAACCATTTTAAACCTCATTCATTGGCTCTTCATAACGTAAAAAACTGAACCTTAGGAATCTAGGTTTTTAAATCTCTTGTGGGAATAAATACATTATTAGAAAGATTCTTAGATTTTTGTCCTTTATATGTGGTTATGTATATATGTGTGTAAGTCTCTTTTACATTTTGTAAATTAATTCTAAAAATCAAAGTCAAATGCATCTATGTTATGGTTAGATTTATGGATCTATAAACACTTGATAGGTTAGAACTCCGAGGAAGAAAATAAAATTTCAATAAAGGTACACAATTGAGAAAAATTGTGTCCTTCACAACAGATGTGGGCAGTCAACTTTTAGACCTTGTGTCTTTAGTTTGACCTGTCCTTCAGTTCAGTGACTGTATATAAGATTCTAAGCTAAAACATATTTTCTGAAATTGTGAAGGTATTGCATGTCTGTCTTCTTGCCTACTCTAAATATATCAATCGTTTTCTTGGGAAGTTACTCTTTGTTTCACACTTGTCTGTAGATCTTTACATGTTCTTTCAGTTTTGGAAGTCCTCTGCATAATTAAGATTTGTTAGTATTTGTAAAGGTTTTCTCCCTGTCTACCTCCTTCTTGTTCTCTTTCTCTCTCTCGCTTGCTCTCTCTCTCTCTCCACCCCTGTTTCTTTATCTCTCTCCTCTCTCTAAAAATTCAACCTAAAATTTTCAATATTCCTTTAGGAAATAGAAAGTTTTTTTTCTTTTCCTTTTTCTTTCTTTTTTTTTTTTTTGAGACAGGAATTTCCCCCTTTTTTTTTTTTTTTTTTTTTTTTGAGACGGAGTCTCGCTCTGTCGCCCAGGCTGGAGTGCAGTGGCCAGATCTCAGCTCACTCCAAGCTCCGCCTCCCGGGTTTACGCCATTCTCCTGCCTCAGCCTCCCGAGCAGCTGGGACTACAGGCGCCCGCCACCTCGCCCGGCTAGTTTTTTTTTTGGTATTTTTTAGTAGAGACGGGGTTTCACCGTGTTGGCCAGGATGGTCTCGATCTCCTGACCTTGTGATCCGCCCGTCTCGGCCTCCCAAAGTGCTGGGATTACAGGCTTGAGCCACCGCGCCCGGCCAGGATCTCACTCTTAACCATGCTGGAGCACAACCTCCATCTCCTGGGCTTAAGCAATCCTCCCACCTCAGCCTCCTGAGTAGCTGGGATTATAGGTGAGTGCCACCATGCCTGGCTAGTTTTTTGGTATTTTTGGTAGAGATGGGGTCTCCCCATGTTGCCCAGGCTGGTCTCTAACTCCCGAGCTCAAGCAATCTGTCCACCTCAGCCTCCCAAAATGCAGAGATTACAGGCAGGAGCCACCATGCCTGGCCAGAAAGCTTGTTTTGCTGCTGCTGCTGTTGTTTTGGTTTTGCTTTGTTTTCCTAATTTCCATTATTATTTCTACTTTTTTCTGGTAAGATGGTTATTTAACTTCCTAGACCTACTTTCCTTTTCTTTTTTAATCATTTTCCTCACATTTTCTATAACTTGTCTATTTTTGATTAATATATTGCTAAATGTCCTTTATATTATATTTAAAGAAGTACAACTTGTCCTATTTCTTAATTTCTCTATATTTAAAAAAGAAATAGTCTTATTTCAGATTTCTACAATGATTGCTAGTTTTTTTGTTGCTGTGATTTCTAGAAATTTGTCCTTGGCTAACAATTTCTTAATTGCTTAAAATTTCTTAAGAACACACAAAAATAAATTTTTTATTTAATTTTTTTTGTTAACTAAGAATGTGTTATTTTAAAAACATTTTTTAAACTTTAGTCGTCATCTTTTTTTTTTCTTTTCTTTTCTTTTTTTTTTCTTTTTTGAGACAGAGTCTTGGTGTGTTGCCCAGGCTGGAGGGCAGTGATGCAATCTTCATTGTAGGCCGAAATTCCTGGGCTGGAGTGATCCTCCCACTTCAGCCTCCTGAGTAACTGGAACTACAGGTGCATTCCATCATGTCTGGCTAATTGTTAAATATTTTTTTGTAGAGTAGGGCCTTCCTCTGTTACCCAAGCTGGTCTCAAATTCCTTGGCTCAAGCAATCTTCTTGCCTCTACTTTCCAACGTGTTGAGACTACAGACATGGGCCATGGCACCCAACCACTTTTGTACTCTTGAGGTTCCTCTTTCCAGTTTTGTTTTCCCTGCCTGATGGGGTCCTATCCATCTTTGAATTTTCAACTCAGACTTCACTGTCTGGTGACTTTGTTTGCATATGTTTCTACCTCCTTTCTGTTCTACCCCATAGTATCTTACATATAGTATCTATCCATAGTATCCCACACATGCCCATTAAACAAATGGCAACATTACATTAAGGGTGCTGTTACATAATTTTCCCCCAACTACACTGAGTGCCTTGATGTAACATGTCTAATTTTATCTTTAGAGGTTAGTGAACTACCTTGAGTACAACCGTTTTGCTATAAATGCTGTCCCATGCTGTTGAATCCCATGGTCTGCCATATTTAAATGATTGTGTTTTCTAAGCAGGTTCATATTCATTTTATTGTATCTATGACTTTCACAAGACCATTTGCTTATTCATTTGTATTTCTCACAGAAAGAATAAAATAGTAACCTGTAACCAGAACATTATTTTACTGACTGCAAGGAGAATTACTTCTGCTGATTCCTGATGCTATATTTATATGTACATCTCTGAATATGAGCATATATATTTATATATATGTATATTTGCTCATTGCATGTGCTTGATAAATAGTTCATATCATAAATTCATTGATACAGAATACATGCTTACCAATTAACAGGTTTTTAAGCATTTTTACTCCTTTTTTTCCAAACCTCATCAGCTTCTTAACTGGAAATCTTCCTGGACACTTCCTAACTTTTCACAAGGCTGTAGATTTCAAGTGAATACACAGGTGAAGCTTGGTGATGTTCGTTATGAATAGCAATCACCAAATTCATGCAGGATATGGACTCGCTCACTGCCAACTGCCTTCCAGAAATGTTTCCTGCCTTGATTAAAGCAAGACTCTCATATTCTTTTTCTAACTTTCAGATCCTTTCTCCCCTTTTCTAATTCTCTTCTGTCTGTCTTCGTGTGTGTGTGTGTATGCGCGCGCGCGCGCACATGCAATCACTGAGTTTACTGAAATCAAAAGTTACACTATCAGTCACATATGTAGTAATAGCAGTCTTTAGCAATATGGGTAATTATGGTCATCCTTTAATATATTGTATGACAGAAGCAGATCATATTCTATTTCTCTCACTTTTTAAACATTCCATGGTCAAGCACATATCTTTCACAGAAAGATACTCATAATGGAAAGGAAAAAAGAATCCTTCTCCAAAACCAGCTCCATCCTTGACTGGTCTCTTCTGTCTGAGGGTCAGCAACTGATGAATAAAAAAGTTACTCATTTCTATAGCTGCGTATCAGTGTTTTTAAAAGTTGAATGTATTTTCATGTGTACTCACTTTACTATATAAAATTCCTGAAGTAATTATTTTAGGACAGTTATGAAGGCAGACTATCACAGGTATCCATGTTTTATAAAATTTTAAGGCAAATATGTCACAGTGACAATGCATGTTTATATCTTTTGCAATTTTAGAGTCCCAAAGAAACATGAACAATAGATAATGCATAGCACAGAACCTAACTATCCATTTCTTTATTACGGTAAACTATTTAGAATGCCAAACTTTATTCAAGTCTTCTCTTATAAATACATTATGTAACTTCATTTATTATTTCACTGTCAAAAATATTCTTATTAATAGAGAAACCAAAATCTGATTTTGACATTCTTGAGACAGAATTTTTAAAAAATTTTACTCATTTTTAAAACAATAAAACAGCATACATCAAAGCCATAATACCCAACTTAGCTCCTTAAAATAAGTAGGTAATAGATGAAAAATTATTCGTTTCACATTACTTGAATGCATTCTTTATTTTTATATATTTATTTTTTCTTCAGAAGTACTATTTTAAAATGTATTTATTTTAATCCATGCTCATTTCCCCATAAGAAACTGTGTTTCAATATGCAATGAATGTTTATTGGAAAAGCCACTCAGATAAAAGAAATACAATGGTAAAGTTAGTAGGATCTCACAAATGACTCTTTCCAAAGATTAGTGACAGGAGAGTCAATTGGTTAATTCAATTTAGATCACGTGTAAACCCTAGGGATCTGGATGTCTAGTTCGCAGCAATTAATTGAACCCAACTTTATCTGGTGAAGTAAGCTGCATAAGCAGGATTATTTATTGATTATATAGAATAAAGACAAAAGTAAGCAGCACGAAGACAGAATCATTACGAACCCTTCATTAAACTCTTAGTGCATAACTAAAAGCAGGTGATTCGATAATTACCTTTTTATAAACTATATTGGCCTTTGAGATTTGGCTAGAGATACACACTAAATTTGCACAGGTTCTGCATGCTCGGAAATACTGTAAATATGTAATAATATTTTAAAATGTAATTTTAAATATTTTGATATTTAATAATTTATATTTTAATCATATTTTAACTTTAAATATAGTTAATAAATATTACATCACTGCATTGAAATAATACTCCTATATGTGAAATTAGAAAATATCCTTTCTCCATCATTTTGGATCAAAGACATGAGGTGAGAAATATCATAATAAATATCCATGACAAATAAATAAGTTCGCTTCAAGAGTTTATAGGTTATTGGCTTGGACTTTGCCACCGGACAAATACTGGTGCCACTATTTGCTAAATTTGTGTGAACCTCAGCAAGTTAAGCACATTGGGCTTCAGAACAGTCTTTCATAAAATTAGAATGATATCACTACATATGGAGTGAGGTTTAATGATTTAATTTATAGTAAACACTAATGTACAAAGAAAATCAATGCTTTATTAAAATAAAAGGTGTTTATCACAAAATTACATTTAATAATTACGTGCCAAGATTTTGTAAAGTCAATTATGCACACATGCATACAAATACATACATATGTACATATCAGAAGATAGATACATAGATAGGTAATAGATAAATGAAATAGATGATAGACATAGGATAGACAGGTATAGGCAGGTAAATACATGGATAGTGGATTGGTAGATAGATACATGACAGATTGGTGGGTAGATGGATGGATAGATAGGTAGATATATAGATATATAGATGAATAGATGGATGGATGGATGGATGGATAGATGGATGGATGGATAGATGGATAGATGAATGGATGGAGAGATAGACGGGTGAATGGATGGATAGAGAGATAGATGGGTAGATGGATAAATGGATGGATGGATAGATGAGTAGAGGGATGAGTGGATGGGTAGATAGATGGGTAGATGGATGAATGGATGGATGGACGGACAGGTAGATAGATGGATAGATGGTTGAATGGATGGATGGATGGATAAATATATAGATCAATGGATGGATGGATGGAATAATGGATAGCTAGATGAATAAGTGGATAGATGGATAAATGGATGAATGGTTGAGTAAATGGATTGATAGATGGATAGACTGATGGATGGATCAATGGATAGATAGATGAGTGGATGGATGGATGAATAGATAGATCGATAGACGGATGAATAGATGGATGTATAGACAGATTGGGTAGAAGGTTGAATGGATGGATCAATGGATGGATGGCTGAATAAATGGACAGATGAATGGATGGATGGATGGATGGATAGACGGACAGACAGATGGATAGATACACACATACTAACATATATATATACATACGTGCATACACACATAGATACATACACAGGTAAAGATAGATAGAGATGGGTGGACTTCGTTTTGGTTCAGTGTGCTCTGTTCAAGAAATGTTTTTTTTATCAATATTCAGTTATTAAAGAGAACACTCTGTAAGTTAATGTTTCTTCTTCCAGATTATCACTTTTATATACTTTGTCAAAATGCTGATGGAAGCATCATGTTTTTTCCACAATTAAACTCTGGCCTTGCAGAACTGTGCTGTCTTGTATTCTGGGTATTTTAGTCTTAAAGAGGAAATTTCCAAATGCCACTTCATTTGACATAAGGGAAAAGAAATACATTTTAAAAATCAAGTGTCAGGAAGAAGAAGGGAGGCAGAGAGAGAGAAGGAGTTAAAAAGGCATCTGGGTGATGTGTTTGCGGGGTATTCTGACCTGATTTATAATTGTAAACTGAGAAACCTTTCAGCCATTCTGCCCAGAGGATTCTAAGTAAGTTGCAAGGCTATGTGATTGTATCGGATTCTGGCTTCCCTCACTCAATTATTTTCAGAGTCCACTGCATTACATAGTTTGTTTGAAAAACGATCAGTTTGGTAATTGGCAGACACACACATTTAATGATACGCTTTTATTCTCTCGGTTTTAAAGGGACACATATTAGGACATTGTTCTTTGTGTATCAAGGGGTGATTTGGGGGCATGTCATCCTCAAAGAAATTTTAATTTTGAAAAACACGTTTATCTTGAAAACATGCCCTCTACTCCTTTGCTTTATTTTTCTCCTTAGCACTTAAATCTGCACTATATATTATATATTTTATTTATTTGAAGTATGGCCATGGCCACCGCAGCAATATAAAGTTGATTGTGGCAGAAATATATTCTGTTTCTTTTCTATTTCACCATCTCTCAGGATGTTAAATATATGCCTTAGCTTGATTTATTCTGGAAAGTTTAGCCTTCTCTCTAATAACTGCTCAACTTCCATGCTACGTATGTCTCTTTGATAACCTCAAAATAAGGACATTGGTGCAGAGAAACTGCATGTCAGATGTTAATGGATGGTTTTCTGTGTTTTATTATTATTATTATTTTTTATTTTTAGGGACAGATCCTCACTCTATCACTCAGGTTGGACTGCAGTGGTGCAATCACAGCTCACTGCAGCCTTGAAATCCTGGTGTCCAGTGATCCTCTCACCTCAGCGTCCCAAGTAGCTGGGACTACAGGTGCACACCACCAAACCCAGCTAAGTTTTCTATCTCTTTAGAAATTGGGTCTTGCTATGTTGTCCAGGCTAGTCTCAAACCAGCTTCCTGCCTCAGCCTCCCAAAGCACTAGAATTACAGGTGTGAGCCACCATGCCCAGCCTTTAATAGATGTTAAGTCACAGTGCTCAGCCTTTAATAGATATTAATAGAAGAAAAGTTCTCCCAATGATACCTTCCCCTTGAGAGGAAATTTATATTTATTGGTGTTTTGCAAGTTTGCCACCAGTTGTATCTTATTTACAGTTGGCTCAAGATAAGATAAAATATTCATTTGCAGCATCTGGCTATTTTCCATACTCTTATTGCCCTATTTATTTTCACTATGATTATTTTAGTGTGATAAAATACACATAACAACATTTATCATTAGCGGCATGTAGTACACTCACAATGTTGGACAACCACCATCTCCATCGATTTCAAGAAGACTTTTATCACCCCAAAAGGAGATCCTGTGTCCATTAGCAATTATTGTATATTCCATCTATCCCCACACCCCTGGGCAGCCACTAATTTTTTTTCTGTTTCTATGGATTTGCCCAGTCTTGACATTTCATATCAGTGGAATTGTACAGTCCTTTTGTGTGTGTAACTTTTGTGTGTAGCTTCATTCACTGATCATGTTTTTAAGATTCACCGTGTTATAGTACAGGGGTCCCCAAGCCCCATACCAGTCTGTGGCCTGTTAGGAACCGGGCTGCACAGCAGGAGGTGAGCAATTCCATAATGGTGAGTTGTAGAATCATTTCATTCTACAGTACAATGTAATAATAATAGAAATAAAGTGCACAATCAATGTAATGTGCTTGAATCAACACGCCCCACCCCAACTGCCATCCATGGAAAAATTGTCTTCCACAACACCTGTCACTGGTACCAAAAAGTTTGGGGACAGTGGATGTTGTGTCAGTGTTCCACTCCTTTCTGTGGCTACAGTGTTGTATAAAACAATTTGGTGGTTCCTCCAAAACTTAAATATACAATTACTTTAGGACCCAGCAATTCTACTCTTAGGTATATATTTTAAATAATTGAAAACAAGGCTTCAGGCCAGCACAGTAGCTCATACCTGTAATCTCAGCACTTTGGGAGGTCAAGGTACTGGACCATTTGAGGTGAGTGTTTGGACGAACTGAGGCAAGATGGTGCAGTTCCGGGTTCTTCACCGTCAACTTTCCCGCGCCCGGGAAAGACACGGGTCGACTGCGCAGGCACAACCCGACCTCCGAGGGAGAAAAACCGGAACCCGCCTAGCCAAGCCTACCGCCGGCCCGACCCGCCTATGTCCCGCCCACTGCCCGCCCACTCCCAGGCCCAGGACATAAAAGCTGCTCCCCCCGGCGCGCTGCGGGCGCACTCCTCAGCCCCCACTGCTGTCGGGACTGCTTTAGGAACCTCGCCCAAGAGCTCCACGGGGTGACTCCCCCGGCCTCCCCTGCTGGAGACCGACGGACCTCACCCCTCCCCCACAAAGCTGGCTGACCAACAAATAAATTTGCAGTTTTGCTCCTAGCCTTGCCTACTCGCTGGTCCTTTAATACTCGCCCTGGTGAGCCTAGAAAGCAAATCTGTTTCCTGGAAAGCAAATCAGTTTCCTAGAAAGCAAATCAGTGAGGACTTTGAGACCAGCCTGGCCTGTGGGCGGAACATTACCTAGGTGCGGAGGCAAGAGACCGAAGCCACAGACTGTTTCAGCATGTTAAAGAAAATAGAATAAGAATAGTCGGTGTCCGCCCCCTTGCCCCGTGCTGGCAGAGCGGACCCAGGCCTTTGGCCCCCCCCCCCGTCATGGCCGCGCCTGCCCCAGTCACAGGGCAGGTTAGCGGCGGCGCAGCCCCGGTCTAGGTCCCGGCCCCGAGCAGCCCAGACCGCGGGCAGCCCCTGGCAACCGCCATGGCCGAGCTGCCGGTGCTGGAGGCCCACAGGCAGCGGGTACCCTTCCGCGCGCTGTTCAGGGAGCGCCGCGCGGTGGTGGTGTTCTGCGGCATTTCCTGTGTTACGTCTGTATCTGGCCAAAATCCCCGAGAGTTTCTTACAAGAAGCATATGTCACCCTTATAGCGATTGGACAGTCATCCTACCATCATATCAAGCCTTTTTGCAAACCGACTGGATATTCTCATGAAATCTATGTCGATCCTGAGAGAGAAATTTATAAAAGATTGGGAATGAAAAGAGATGAAGAAATTGCTGCCTCAAGACAGAGCCCCCACGTAAAATCAAATCTGCTCTCAGGAAGCCTTCAGAGCCTGTGGCGGGCAGTGACTGGCCCTCAGTTTGATTTTCAAGGAGACCCAGCTCAGCAAGGTGGAATCCTCATTTTAGGTCCAGGTAACAACATCCATTTTATACACTGTGATAGGAATAGGTTGGATCACAAACCTATCAACTCTGTTTTACAGCTGGTAGGAATTCAGCATGTGAACTTTACAAACAGAACTTCAGTTATCCATGTGTGACTTAAAATGCAATCAGTCACTTTCAGCTGGACCTTCTGGAATGTGACCTACAGTGCCAGGGTGTAATATCCTTGTTCAGTGTCTACCTTGCTGTCCCTTTCCAGCCTTTGAGGAGTTCGGGAAGCATAAAGGGGGCTTGAACCAGTTGAATTGCATGCTGGGAGGCATCAGTTGTCAAAAATGTGATATATTCCATTTTATAGCTTTTAACATTTTATACAAAATAACAAAAATGAACATACAGAATATACCTTTAAAAGCTATAAAATCATAAATACTATTTAAATTATTTTACGTTATGGCATATTCAGTCAATGAAAGACTTTTTTGGCAATATAAATTCTGATGAAGAATATAGAAAGGGACAGGAGAGCAACAGAAGACCATTGTATTCAGTGAAAAAGGCAAAATATCAAATTCTGTCAACAATGTAACTTCATTTTTATATGTATATATTTGTATTTTTGTATGCTTAGGAAAAAAGACAATAAACACCAAAATGTTGCCAGTTAAAAAAAAAAAGAAAAGAATAAGAATAGTCATCATACAAATTACATATAGAGATGATCATGGACATTATCAATCGCTAGTATAAACGTTACTAATCATTAGCTTTTAATATTACTCTTTGTTGCATGACTCATATAACCTAGGAATAACCGGTGGGTATAGGGTCAGGTGCTGAAGGGACATTGTGACAAGTGACCTAGAAGGCAAGAGGTGAGCCTTCTGTCATGCTCACATAAGGGCCGCTTGAGGGCTCCTTGGTCAAGCAGTAAGGCCAGTGTCTGGGAAGGCACCCGTTACTTAGCAGACCATGAAAGGGAGTCGTCTGCTTTCCTTGGAAGAGTCAGGGAACACTCTGCTCCACCAGCTTCTTGTGGAAGGCTGGATATTATCCAGGCCTGCCCGCAGTTATCCAGAGGCCTAAACCCCTCCCTGTGGTGCTCTGCTTCAACAGCCACGCTCCTTGTCCACTTACATGTTCCTCCCGTACTCCTGGTTCCTCTTTGAAGTTCTTAGAAGATAGCAGTAGAAGGAATAGTGAAAGTCTTAAAGTCTTTGATCTTTCTTGTAAGTGCATAGAAGAAAATGCTGACACATGCTGTCTTCTCTCTGCTTCAGCTACCTAAAAGGGAAGGGCCCCCGTCCTGTGATCACGTGACTTGCTTCACCTTGTCAATCACTTAGAAGATTCACCCTCCTTACCCTGCCCCCTTATCTTGTATGCAATAAGTATCAGTGCACCCAGCCCAGCCGTTCGAAGCCACTACTGGTCTCCATATCTTGATGGTAGTGGTCTTCCGGGCCCAGCTGTTTTCTCTTTGTCTTGTGTCTTTATTTATCACAAACTCTCATCTCCGCACATGGGGAGAACACCCGCTAAGCCCGGTAGGGCTGGACCCCATACTGGCCAACATGGTGAAACCCCATCTCTACTAAAAATAGGAATATTAGCTGTGCATGGTAGGTGCCTGTAATCTCAGCTTCCTGGGAGGCTGAGGCAAGAGAATCCCTTGAACCTAGTAAGTGGATGTTGCAGTGAGCCCAGATCAGGCCACTGCACTCCGGCCTGGGCAACAGAGTGAGACTATGTCTGAAAAAAAAAAAAAAAGTTCCTCAACAGATAAGTAGAGAAACAGCATGTAGTCTATTTATACAACATAATATTACTCCCTTTGATTTTTCAGTGGGACTTTTAATTTTCAGTATTGCATTTCCCTTCGCCTCCAGAATGTTGGATACTGAAGCAACAGTGTGTCCTGGCTTTTGTTGTCCTAGGTGTGGCTGGCAGAGTTTATTTGATGTAGGATGACCTGCCAACTGAGCTGGATTTTGCTACCATGTAAACCAAAGAAGTGTCTGAGCTGGGTCTCAATTGATTTAGAGGTTTTTTTTGCCAAGTTTGAGGATACACCCAAGAAAAAAGAGACAGAAGCCACAGTAAGATGTGTGCCCTGCACTTTTGCCAAAAGAGATTTTAAGGGCTTCAGTATTAAAAAGGAAGAAAAACAGGCAGGAGAAGAAGGAAGAAAGAGGAAAAAGAGGGAGGGGAGGCATTGAGATGAGTGGTCACATTCTTGAGGCTTTGGTTAGCCCTCACTGAATCCACATGTTGCATTTTGAGGTGATACAGGAGTAGTCAATCATGCATTCATCTCATGCTCAGTAAATCTGCATTTTACATAAGATAAAAATAAACATAGAGTAAAGGAAAAAGTCAAATATGCATTTGTCTGGGAGTGAGTGGAGGGATGATTTCTAGTCCTGTCTTTGTTCCACATCTGTGAAGATAAGCTCTTAATTTACATTGTTGGGGTGAAATTCAAAAGAAATCTGCTTTAGGGTCAAATTCTTGGGGCCCACAAAGAATTTTTTATGGAGCAAATTGTGTGGAAGGGCCCCTGGAGAGGAATACAGCCTTCTACCTTTGAAGATGGGTTTAAAAGCAAAATGGGGCTGGGAGCAGTGGCTCACGCCTGTAATCCCAACACTTTGAGAGGCAGAGGTGGGTGGATCACCTGAGTTCAGGAGTTTGAGACCAATCTGGCCAACATGGCATAACCCCATCTCTATAAAACTACAGAAATAACCTGGGCAGGGTGGCACGTGCCTGTAGTGCTGGATACTCAGGAGGCTGAGGCAGATGAATCATTTGAACCTGGGAGGCAGAGGTGGCAGTGAGCCAAGATCACACCACTGCACTCCAGCCTGGGTGACAGAGCCAGACTCCGTCTCAAAAAAATAAAAAATAAAATAAAAATAATAATGGGAGGCGTTTGTTTTGTATGACTCAGTTTCCAAGCTGAACTTTTCCTTGTGGCATGGTGATTTTGGGGCCCTGAGATTTTATGTTTTATTTTCCTTTCAAATATACAAGAACATTTTTTCCATGTGTTTCATACAAGGAACATGCCAAGTTTTCTGGAAGCGGGAAGAACAGTTTTCTGGTGACTATTCATGTTTTCCTCCTCCGAAGGCGTGTCTCCTTCACGAGACAAAAAGAAGTATCTTTGTCATCAGTTCTTCCATCCTGATGTCCACGAATGGACACAGACAACACTAAATAGCCAAGACAGGGGAGTTCTGTGCACACAGATAAGTGACTGTAGGTGTGGGTGATGCAGCCAAATCCATTTTTCATATTTGTAGATTTCTGCAAACTTTAGAAAAGAAGCGTATTGCACTTCTACAAACATATCTATTGATATACAAATAAATCTAAAGTATGCTTATTTGTCTTACTTCTCTAAAGGGGAAATCTTCACAAGGAATGTGAGCAGAAGTTGGGTTCTATTTGCTACAATCACATAGAGAAATCCCAGTGCAGGTCTAAGCATGTTTCCAAGAGCTATCGCACAATTTCAGAATTATTTTCTTTCTTCTGCAAGTATCGCTGTATCCATTTACTTAAACTTATTTATTTTGTGTCAAATTTTCTGCGGATTCCGTGCAACATCAAACAGGTGCAGTGTCTTAATGGATACATCAGCAGCACAACTTTAGATTGAAACTCTTCTTAGAAAGCGCTGAAACAAAGGCTCTCACAGGAGACTTTCAGCACAGAAAATGGCATGTCAACATTGCACTGATATCCTTCGAGAGATGGCTTGCATACATATTTTATGAATGCAGGAAAACAGTCTCACAATAAATTTTAGAGTCATGTTTATTTCATATGCACGTGAACATGGAACCTACAGAAAATTTGCAATTTTCTTTTGATGCCTGACCAGAATAATCAGTAGGTCAAAGAATATCATTTACTTGAACCTGTGGTTTGGGGGCAGAGATCTGTGCAGCAGAATATGAAAACACCGAGCATCCTATGACAAGACTTAGGACACCACTAAGCCCTGCAGATAATGCAAGAATCTTTAGCTGGAGAGGGACTTATTCGTTGATGTAAAAGACTAAAAGCAACAGGAAAAAAAAATCCAAGTATTTGAGGAAAAATGTTCAGAAAATAGAAAATAATTCAGGAGGAAAAATGAAGTTATAAACATTCAGAATATGAAAAGATAGTTATGCCTTCTCCTTAGTTTCTTTAGCCCAGTAGTTTTTTGCAAACCCTTAAAATGGACTATTTTGTTAACAGAGTTGTTGAAACTGTCACTGAATTTACTTAAAATACAATTCTTACAATGCTTGTAAAACAATTTCCCAAATTTAGGGACATATCTTTATTTGAATTGTGAAATCATGTTATTTAGAAATTATTCAGTTTTAAGAACTAAACTACTTTATGTGAATGTCTCATGCATACAGATCAATATTTTATTCTTCTAAGTGTTAAACTAAATATAACCTAAAGCTGCCTCTGTATATATTTTAAGCTCGTCCTGAAGGTGTCCTGTCCACAGTGAAGTGCAGCCTAACTAGGTCTGTAAACAGACTGGAACTCACTCTTGTGCCAGTCACTGACTTTTGGCCAAAGGCTGCCACCTTTCAAACCATGTTCAAATAAAGCAAAATGCTGAGTTTTCATCAGTCCAGGTGTTTGTCTACCTCGCTTTTATTTTCTGTGTCACTTTCCTTTTTTATCCATACCTTTGACCTCTAGCAGGCTCAGTCTCTCTGAATCTATTCTGGTTTGAGAACTGCCCCATCCATGAATTCTTCTTTGCTCAATTAAACACTTTAAATTTAATTTGTCTAAGGTTTTTCTTTTAACATATGTATAATATTATGTCAAATAAAAATACCTTTGCTATACTGTATTTGCTCAAAATAAAACTCCAAAAGGTTACTTCAAATCTGCCTATTCATTTGTGCACAGTTACTTTTCCTGGTGATATATTTTCTGAGGTTGTAGAGGCATGCTTCAATTCCAGATCGTGTGACTCCAGATGATCTATTGAATTGGAATTACTGGGTTCAAATAGCTATCCTGTTCATTAACAACCTATGAAACCGGGAAAATTACATAGCCTTGTAGGGCTGTACTACCCCAATTTGTAAAACAGAGAAAAGCGTGGTACCTGTTATCCAGGGCAGGTAAAGAAACTAAGTGAGACAATTCCGTTTACACAGAACAATATCTTGCACAGGACATGTGATTTAAAAGCCAGATGAATAAAAGAGATAAAATGTATTTGCTGTTGAAGGATCAGTAAAAGAGACCTTCTGGGGAATGAGATGTGAGATTTGCAAAAGGTGGTAAGAACAGCCTGGGCAACATAGCGAGACCCTGTCTCTACAAAAAAAAAAAAAAATTAAAATTAGCCAGGTGTGGTGGTGCATGCCCGTAATCCTTTGGGAGGCTGAGATGGGAGGATTGTTTGAGGCTAGGAGTTTAAGACCAGCCTGGGCAACATAATGAGACCTTATCTTTCCAAAAAAAAAAAAAAAAAAAAAATTAGAAATTAGCTGGATGCAGTGGCAGGCGCCTATAGTACCAGCTACTCAGGAGGCTGTGGTGGAGGATTGCCTGAGGCCAGCAGTCCAAGGCTGCAGTGAGCTATGATTATGCCACTACACTCCAGCCTGGGCAAAAAACATTAAAAAAATTTTTTAAAGCCAGGCATGGTGGCCCAGAGATACAATCCTAGCACTTTGGGAGGCTGAGGCAGGCAGATTGCCTGAACTCAGGAGTTCGAGACCAGCCTGGGCAATGTGGTGAAACACAATCATTACTAATATACAAAAATTACCTAGGTGTGGTGGTGTGCATCTGTAGTTCCAGCTACTTGGGAGGTTGAGGCACAAAAATTGCTTAAACTCAGGAAGTGGTGCTTGCAGTGAGCTGAGATCACACCACCGCATTCCAGTCTCAGCAACAGAGTGAGACTGTCTCCCGCCCACCTCCCCTGACTTAAAAAAAATAAAAATAAAAATAAAAAATAAATTAAAAAAAGATAATAAGGTTAAAGTAATCAGTGTGTTAGAAGTAAATATAAGTAGACTTAATGAGGCTTGATATAATTTTAAAAACTGTAACCTGAACCAATACAAATATATACAAAAAGTATGTTAAACAGCAAGATCAGAATCTGCCATAATGTCAAAAAAAAAAGTAACTTAGTGAATATATTCATTCTATTTTTTTAACTTAAGAGCAACTGAAATGGTGTGTGAAACTCTTCATAAGAATTTCCATGTGTTATGTCCTATATTTGAATTCCATTTGAAGACCAGACAGGGCTCTCTTTTGCTCTCATGGCCAGGATGCAAGACAAGACATTAACATTTCAGAGAGTTCCACTCATATTTTAAAATACGTAAGATGGTGTAGTTGTATGGTGGAATTATGGACTTCATCTGCACATTTAAAAAAACATTCCTTACTAAAAAGGAGCCCACTATAATTAGCTGTTACAATTCAGATATATAATTGTTTTACGTAGTATATAAAATGTATATACTACGTGTGTATGTAAGTACATACTCACAGCTGCCCTCATGTGCTGTTCGTATACCCAGTATTTTCCAGCTGCTCTTTGAATGATCAAATTCTTTCAGTTCTTCAGGTCTCCGGTCTATCACCATTCACAGGTTTGCTATTTGCGCTTTATCAAACTAGAACTCCATGGCAGCCCTGCAGAGCTGTTTGAATTTCCTAATTATGTGTTTGTTAACTTATTTGTCAATGTCTGTTTGTCCTATGAGGGTAGAAGGTGCTTTAGAGAAGAGAGTTTGTGTTTGTGTGAGCTGCAGAGTCCATGGCTCTGCCTGAATTGCGCATCACTTATTCAGTAAATTACTATTGATTGAATGCTTGTGAAAGAGGAATGTTTTCCACTTGAAGGGGAAACTGCTCTTCTGGGAGGCCCATTAAGTTTTCCACTCTCTTGATAGAAAAAGCACATTTGCAGGTGCCTGTAACAAAACAGTGTTACTTTGCATTTTCAAATGGATACATGCATTCAGTGAAAAGGTTGCCAAGTTGCAACACCTCAGAGGAAGAGTGAAGCTCCCCTGGATGGGGTTCCTTTGTGTTCCTGTTGGGGTCCATAATGAAAAGCACAGGGGGCTTAAACTTCATGTGAAACAACTCAATGTGTTTCATTTATTTCTGCTTTTCATGCTCAACTGGCAGTTTTAAACATTCTCTGCATTTGCAGCTTCCTATGACTAACAATGGATGCAAAGTGGATGAACTAATGTAAATAGATTTCAAAATAATTTCAATAAGAAAATCATTGGCCTCCTTTTCCATGTCTTAGGTTTCCTCCTCCTCCCCCTGTTTCTTCTTAACTTGTACTATCTGTGTTAATTTTTTCAAGTGGTAAATGGGAAGGGGAAGCCTTCTAAATAACAGTTCTGTCATATTCACTCAACAATTTTTTTTTTTTTTTTTTTTAAGATGGAATCTCACTCTGTCTTTCAGGCTGGAGTACAGTGGTGCGATCTCGGCTCACTGCAACCTCCACTTCCCAGGTTCAAGTGATTCTCGTGCCTCAGCCTCCCGAGTAGCTGGGACTACAGGCGTACACCACTGCACCTGGCTAATTTTTGTATTTTTAGTAGAGATGGGGTTTCACCATATTGGCCAGGCTGGTCTTGAACCCCTGACCTCAGGTGATCCACCTGCCTCAGTCTCCCAAAGTGCTGGGATTATAGGCATGAGCCACAGCACCCAGCCTCAGTCAAAAATTTAACCACTTCTTATAAAGTCTTGTTCTTACCTTGATGTTATCAGAACCAACAAAAACAATTCAGGCAATTATTAGTTTAAGATTCTCAAGAGAGGCATATTTCTTTGAAATTATTTAAATAAAAATGTAGATTAATTGCTGTGGAAATGAGAACACATAATCACTTTAGATATTGGTGAAAAATCCTTGAGGCAACATTAAAGTATTCAGAATTCAGAGACTACGTACACTAAATTATGTTTTCTCAATGGCCTTTTTTTTTTCTGGAAAACCTGTTGACTTGAAATTAGATTTAGATATATGTGGGGAAAAGAGAGATCAGACTGTTACTGTGTCTATATAGAAAGAAGTAGACATAAGAGACTCCATTTTGTTCTGTATTTGAGATGCTGTTAATCTGTGACCCTACCCCAACCTTGTCCTTGCAAGAGACATGTGCTGTAGTGACTCAAGGTTTAACGGATTTTGGGCTGTGCAGGGTGTGCTTTGTTAAACAAGTGCCTGAAGGCAGTATGCTGGTTAAAAGTCATCACCATTCTCTTAATCTCAAGTACCCAGGGACAGGTAAATTGCCAAAGGTCGCAGGGACCTCTGCCTAGGAAAGCTAGGTATCGTCCAAGGTTTCTCCCCATGTGATAGTCTGAAATGTGACCTCGCGGGAAGGGAAAGACCTGATCGTCCCCCAGCCTGACATCTGTGAAGGGTCTGTGCTGAGGAGGACTAGTACAAGAGGAAAGAAGGCCTCTTGGCAGTTGAGATAGAGAAAAATATCTGTCTCCTGCCCGTCCCTGGGCAATGGAACATCTCGGTGTAAAACCCGGTTGTATGTTCTATTTACTGAGAAAGGAGAAAAGCGTGTTAGGGCGAAAGGTGGGATTTGCTAGCACAATGCTGCTCTTTATGCACTAAAAAGGTTTATGGAGATGTTTGCATATGCATATCAAGGCACAGCACTTTTCCTTCAACTTATTCATGTCACAGAGATCTTTATTCATATGTCTTACTGCTGACCTCCCTACGATGATCCTATTATCCTACCACTTCCCTTTTTCTAAGATGGTAAAGATAATGATCAATAAATACTAAGGGAACTCAGAGACCGGTGCCGGCGTGGGTCCTCTGTATGCTGAGCGCCGGTCCCCTGGGCCCACTTTTTCTGTATACTTTGTCTCTGTGTCTCATTTCTTTTCTCAAGTCTCTCGTTCTACCTAAGGAGAAACGCTCACAGGTGTTGAGGGGCAGGCCACCCCTTCAATATATATGTCTTTCTTATATATTCGCCATTAAATGATTTTTAATATACTTAAATTCCTCTGAAATTTTGTATATGCTTTTTAAATTTTACTTAAACTCTTCACTAGATGTGTATCTTTGATTTGTGTATTTGTTGATAAAGTATTAACTGGCAATTAAAAAAACCAAAATGTATTTTGAAGTTCTAAATCCTAAAAATATATTCTTATTCTTAATGATGGTCAGGAACACATATTTTTATTAATAGTAAGCCATACTTAGGCTTAACAAATCTATTATCTCAAGAAGGATAAACAGAAGTGGAATAAAAGCTCATGTCAAATATACACCACAACAAAACTGCACTTGCTTACATCTTAGCAAAGACAATGGCTGGAGAGAGCTGTATGGCGAGATCAGTACCTGTTGCTGGTGTGTTCTGCCTTCGTATGGCTTCATTTATTCATTTCCATCCTGTATAATGAATAGCTGAGGGCAAACCTTGTGACCATCTGGATAGATGGTTTCATGAGAGGGAGATCTGATCATGAAGAAATTTTGGATTATAGCCATAGGAAGTTAAATAGCAACTTGGTTGGTGATATGCTTTGTCTGTGTCCCCACCCAAATCTCATCTTGAATTGTAGCTCCCATAATCCCCATGTGTCGTGGGAGGGACCTGGGGGAGGTGATTGAATCATGGGGGTGGTTCCCCCATGCTGCCGTTCTCAAAATAGTGAGTTCTCACTCGATCCATTGGTTTTATAAGGGGCTTTTCCCCTTTTGCTCAGCAGTTCTCCTTTGCTTCTCCTTCCACCACGATTGTAAGTTTCCTGAAGCCCCTGGCCATGCTGAACTGTGAGCCAATTAAACTCTTTCCTTTATAAATTATCCAGTCTCAAGTATGTCTTTGTTAGCAGTGTGAGAACAAACTAATATAGTTGGCCAATGGGAATCACGTGAATCTTGTCAAAGATTGAGGAGGATTTTTCTTTTTTTCAGATGGAGTATCTGTCTGTCTCCCAGGCTGGAGTGCGTGGCACCATCTCGGCACGCTACAACCTCCACCTCCGGGGTTCCAGTGATTCTCCTGCCTCAGCCTCCCCAGTAGCTGGGACTAAGGCACGTGCCGCCACATCCAACTAATTTTTGTATTTTTAGTAGAGACGGGGTTTTACCATGTTGGCCAGGCTGGTCTCAAACTCCTGACCTCAGATGATCTGCCCACCTTGGCCTCCCAAAGTACTGGGATTACTGGCATGAGCCACTGTGCCCAGCCTGAGGCCAGATAGCTAAAGTGGAAGCGCACACTGACTGTAACACACGCCCCTGGGGCTTCTGCAGCTGTCAACACTCAACCCTACAGGCTGCTGTGGGGTCGGAGTCCATGTGCGACCTGCTCATCTGCATACTCCCCCTAGGGATGTGAGCTGCAGGGCCCTGAAGCCAGCCGCACGCCATCACATGCTCCATCACGTGCCCTGTTGGGGGATGAGGGAACTTTTGTCATTTCACCAGCATCTGCTTTGGGGGAGGCCTTAGGTAGTGGTGGAAGGGGAAGGGGAGCTGATGTGTGCAGAGATCACAGGAAAACAGTGGAAATGAGAGAAAGAGGGGGAAATGCCTTTTTAAGCACCAGCTCTAGTGGGAATGAATGGAGAAGAACTCACTCCCCTGTCCTCCAGGAAAGACATTAATCTGTTCTTGAGGGACCCACCTTTATGACCCGAATACCCCTCATTGTGCTCCATCTTCAAAACTGCAATCACATTTCAATATGAGGTTTGCGAGGACAAACATACAAACTGCAGCAGAGAGTGATATAAATGCTAGGGAAGCTTTTGTATTTTTTGAAGCAAGCATTTTTTAAAGCAAAATAATGTGTAACCATATTAAAATGAATCTACTATATTTATTGTTTAAATCAGTTTTTCTTTGCTGAAATTGCTAGATTTCTCTTTAGGCATTATTTACTAAGGGCATTCATACTCAAGGCATTTGAAAATATTTGGTGGTGGTGGTTATCTCATTTTTTTGCAGGGGGTATTTCTTTGAGAATTGCAAGTAGAGCTAGATTTCCAAACACACACAAAACACCCAGGAAGGCACCAAACAACACAATGATTTTACCTGTCTTGTATAATCCTATGTTATTCTCATTCTCTTATCTTATTCTCCTCCTTTTTATTTTGTTTTTTTTAATATTTATTTATATATTTTTGAGATGGAGTCTTGCTCTGTTGCCCAGGCTGGAGTGCAGTCACAGGATCTCAGCTCACCACGACCTCTGCCTCCTGAGTTCAAGTGACTCTCCTGCCTCAGCCTCCTGAGTAGCTGAGATTACAGGCATGCACCACCACGCCCAGCT